>NW_019416856.1:0-191977 GCF_000390285.2 Anoplophora glabripennis
AAAGTAAATGTTCAAATTAACTGATAATATTATACAGGGTGAGCCACCAGTAACGCCTCTATGGCTAGGGACCAAACGGCAAATACTGTAGAAACTTGTTTAGGTGGGTATGTGTAGGTTGATTACGGCTACATTTTAAAAATATTTTGAAATATACAGGGTGTCCAGGAAAAGCGTACCATATCAAAGTTGTGTATTTTTAAATGGAACACCCTCCATTTTGCTGCATTTTTGAAAGCACCGTACAAAAATAGGTGAACTTTATTAAAGATTCTGCATGCCTAAGACTTATTGTTTGTGGAATATTATATGTATTTCAATTTTAGTGAAAATTGCGGCTTAGCGTAGAAATTTAATATTAGCAATAAAAAATAATTTTAAGGAAGCAACTTTGGAGAGTGCATTTTAAATCCTTGAAATTATAAATTAATATATTTCTCATCACTTAGTATTGTACAGGGTGTTCAAAAAACTGGTGAATACTTCTCTCAACTTTAAACAGCAATAACTTTGTTATTTTAAATGGGACACCCAGTATATTTTTACTTTGGAAGTTAGGAAATTTAAAACTCTTTCAAACTGTGTATAGGTTCCCTATACCTATCTATAACGGTACTGGAGATATTTCTTTATTGAACTGGTTTGGGTTCTTCCTGATAACGTCTCTTTAAATATAAAGAGAAAAATGAGGATGTAATTAAAAGCGCACCTTCAAATTTTTCATATTAGAAATTATTTAAATCGAAAATTTAGTAATAAATAGATAAGTAAGACTGGTGTATATCAGTGGCCACCTAGGTATCCAGACCTTACCGTAGTGGACTTCTTTGTTTCGGGCTATATAAAAAATCTTGTCCACAGTGTTCCACCTACTATTTGCTATGATATGAAGGAAATTATTAGAACTCCACTTGCCACAATAACCCCAGATATTCTAAGGAATGTGAGAGTATCATTTGAAGATAGAATAAGATGCTGTATTCAAGGGAATGGTTATCAATTCAATCATTAATTAGAATTTTTCTTTGTTTCTTCTAAATGTAAAATTTCCTTTAATAAATATTTTTCATGTTGTTCCAAATAAATTTAATTCAGTTACGTACAACAAACATACATATTTATACAAAATTAATATGATTGACGCTTTACCAATTCAATAAAGACCTTGATAAAGACACGTGGATACGTCTTTCAAAAAAATATTCGATAGAAAACGAAACGGCACAAATATCTCCAATACGTTAGAGATAGGTATAGGGAACCTATACACAGTTTGAAAGAGTTTTAAATTTCCTAACTTCCAAAGTAAAAATATACTGGGTGTCCCATTTAAAATAACCAAGTTATTGCTGTTTAAAGTTGAGAGAAGTATTCAGCAGTTTTTTGAACACCCTGTATNAAACCACACAATTACATCTTCAAAAAACCGTTTAACCTTAACGTTCTGTGTTCACAGCTAGTATGAGTGTCATAAATATGATAAAATGTTGTTAAATTTATTTGAAATTATGAAATTTTTATGATTATACATTAGCAGTATTTCTCCAATTAAAGTTAAGTTTAAAAGTTAAATTTGCTCGTTTACATTTTTTTGGTTTACAAATTATACAATTAAAAATGTGTTCTACATCTTACAAAACCAGACACTGTGGGTACTTACATTTAGCTGAATGAAAGTCTTACCTAAAAAAAGTGTTTTCTTTTTAAAACACATTACAGTATATTTACATTAATTACAGCATCAGTTAACAAATAACCTAGATATCTTCGAAAGTACGTAAAATTGAGTATCACTAAGACACGGAAGAAAGTTTATTATGTAAATACAGTGGGTTGTACTCTGAATTCCTATTTGAAGTCATAATTAGCAAGACAACTTTTCTCTTTTTCTTGCCTATGAGGGTGACGTAAGCTTTTCTCCACACTTTCGATAACTAAACCAACAGAGAATACAGCTTCAGCTTTTGGTGGATAAATATCTTTGAAATGATATACGACATTTGTTGTCGTAAGTAAAGGGTAAATAAAAAGTTTCTTGTCGCATCCATCGTTGACATCACCGTTTACTTTCCGCTTAAAATTGTGTAAAAAAATGTTGTATATACCGGGAGTCCCAGACTATGTGGGAAATCTGTCGGATTTATACAGGGAACGTTAAAATAAAATGACAAGTTCCTATAATAAAGTTTCCTAGAGGGACCCCCTATAGAGATACAGGCCTCTAAAAGAAGACCCTGAAAATAGATTTTTTTAATTACTTCTAAAATACTTGTGTAATTTAATTATTTTTTAATACGATGGACAACAAATAAGACTCCTTAAAAGTTAACCCACACTGAAAGAAATGCGTTTTATTCTTTATTAGAATTCTATATACCATTATAAGACCATTGTATACTATATGTGACAGTTGAATATTGGATATAAAACGCGTATTGCTAGCACAGTTAGTGACTATAAACCTTATTCTTTATTAAATTATTGTATAACTAGTATACAACGTTTTTTTATACCCTTTACGAAATAATAGCAATAACTGTTATTAAAGTGTTCCATATCGTTATTAGAACATCTAGTACTGGTTATAAGTTTTATAATAATAAATGTATTAAACTGTTGTATACTCTGTATGAGTTAAAAACATATGTCATTAAGTTTTCAGAAATTTTATTGGATAACTGTAATTACAAGCTAAGGTTCTAATGTAAACATACATAAAACATACTTTTAAGCATTAAAAATGATGACAAATCGCTCCCAAAACTGTCCAATTAATTTTATTTTAGCAACGATGCACCGGTATTTTCTTGTATTACATGAGAATTTGCACAATAACTCTTCCACCTTAAGAATGGAGCATCCCCTGAAAGGTTGAGCTTCTTTCCATATAATTTTATTTCCTCTGGTTGATTGACTTTATACCCATGCTCTTCTTTGTCACCTTCTGTTCCTCCATTTTATGTAAAACTTAACATCAGCGATTTCTAATAGGACCTACAAAATAATAATTTTTAAGATTTAGACAAGATTTACATTTGAAAAAACAAAACAATTACAAGCCATAAAACAGTTAGATACTTACATAATAATTTTCCATTTCACACAACGCGATATGATCATGTATCCCACAAAACATGTGCACATACTGCCCATTTTCATGAAACTAGACGTGTAATAGTCGTAAGTCGATGCACAGCGGACTGTCGGAAATTTTACGATCATAACCGATTTATGCACCGAGAGGTGACGATCACTTAACCATTATAAGACGCGTTTTACACGTTAAAAACGAAAACATATTCGGTATAAGAACGAATCATTCTGTTAATATAATTATTATATACAAATTCGGATGCTGGTCTTTATACAACAAATCTTCCCTACTATACAATTGGAACATAAAGTCTATAACATCTAATAATGTATAAGTAATTCATTATAACCTTTATTTCATAGATGCATAAGGTGTATTAAGCACCTTCCAGTTAAATTCATTGAATAAGGAGTATGGAGATGATTGATTTTTTTAAATAAAAGTTGTATATTGGTTATAAAAGTTTTAATATGCGCTATACACATTATTCTAGATAAACAGTTTAATAAGCCCATTTCTTTCAGTGTACCTATCAAATAAATTTTTTTATTAGGTAGATAGGTACTATTATTTATTTTTTTCCGCAGCTTTTTTCTTTTAATTCCAAATTTCAAAGTTATTATTATATTAATCAAGACTCAATATATTATTGTTTTTAATTATTATAATCAAACCACTGCATTTAAACATAATTTTCACCAAAATAACCGGATTAACAGATACTTGTCCAACACTACACGCCATACACCATACCATAAGATGGCCGAATGGGAACGATGGGAATAGACAAAGACAACGCACGACAACCGTGAATTTAGCTACAAGTGCACGAAATACGAGTTTATTTGCAGAATTTATTTAACGGTTACCTATATTTAAGTGAAAGTACTCAGTTTTCGTTCAAATATTATCACAAATGAGTAAAATTACCAAAACATTGCGTGAAAATGCATCCAATAATTTCACTCAATAGTTTCACTCCGTACCTTTATTGCTTTCACTCACACCTATTGTTTTAAAGCTTATGAACAACCTGGAAATGCGAAATACGTCTTAAAACATGATTTTATTTAAAAAAAAATGGTGCATCTCAGTGCCACCACAAAAAAAATCCATTTTTATGTAAAAAAAATGTTATCAAATTTTGAAAAAACATAGCCATGAAAAAAACACGACAGTATTTATCCCACAGCCCCATGTTTTAACACGCCTACACTGAAAGAAATGGGCTTATTAAACTGTTTATCTAGAATAATGTGTATAGCGCATATTAAAACTTTTATAACCAATATACAACTTTTATTAAAAAAAAGCAATCATCTCCATACTCATTATTCAATCAGTTTAACTGGAAGGTGCTTAATACACCTTATGCATCTATGAAATAAAGGTTATAATGAATTACTTATACATTATTAGGTGTTATAGACTTTATATTCCAGTTGTATAGTAGGGAAGATTTGTTGTATAAAGACCAGTATCCGAATTTGTATATAACAATTGTATTAACAGAATTATTCGTTCTTATACTGAATATGTTTCCGTTTTTAACGTGTAAAACGCATCTTATAATGGTTAAGTGATCGTCACCTCTCGGTGCATAATCGGTTATGATCGTTGTTAAGTTATATTCATAGTCTTGTAATAATAATCATATGTCAGACCCGAGAGCGAAGTGCGCCGACTCAATAAGAAACCTGGCTATTCCAGCCGCTGATTTAGGGTTCGCCGCACGAGCTCATCCCTTCTAAGATTTCAGTAGCATGCTATGCATGAAGCAGAACGGTACTCAACTATCTTATACAGTCCACTTTTATTGTCCATACATGTTCAATCATTGTCAAAATAAACACACAAAACCACAACGTCTTTATTATCTTTACTCAAGAAGAGAAAATACAACAATCGTAAAATTTCCGACAGTCCGCTGTGCATCGACTTACACACGTCTAGTTTGATGAAAATGGACAGTATATGCACATGTTTTGTGGGATACATGATCATATCGCGTTGTGTGAAATGGAAAATTATTATGTAAGTATCTAACTGTTTTATGGCTTGTAATTGTTTTGTTTTTTCAAATGTAAATCTTGTCTAAATCTTAAAAATTATTATTTTGTAGGTCCTATTAGAAATCGCTGATGTTAAGTTTTACATAAGATGGAGGAACAGAAGGTTAACGGTGACAAAGAAAAGCATGGGTATAAAGTCAATCAACCAGAGGAAATAAAATTATATGGAAAGAAGCTCAACCTTTCTGGGGATGCTTCATTCTTAAGGTGGAAGAGTTATAGTGCAAATTCTCATGTAATACAAGAAAATACGGGTGCATCGTTGCTAAGAAAATAAACTGGACAGTTTTGGGAGCGATTTGTCATCATTTTTAATGCTTAAAAGTATGTTTTATGTATGTTTACATTAGAACCTTAGCTTGTAATTACAGTTATCCAATAAAATTTCTGAAAACTTAATGACATATGTTTTTAACTCATACAGAGTATACAACAGTTTAATACATTTATTATTATAAAACTTATAACCAGTACTAGATGTTCTAATAACGATATGGAACACTTTAATAACAGTTATTGCTATTATTTCGTAAAGGGTATAAAAAACGTTGTATACTAGTTGTACAATAATTTAATAAAGAATAAGGTTTATAGTCACTACACAACTGTGCTAGCAATACGCGTTTTATATCCAATATTCACCTGTTTAACTGTCACATATAGTATACAATGGTCTTATAATGGTATATAGAATTCTAATAAAGAATCTTTAAACGTTTCGAAAGTATTAAAAGAAAACCATCTACAGAGTTCAACTATGAACATACTGTTACATTGAAAACTAAGTGTTATGGATCACATATTTATACGAAGTTTTCTTCATAAAATCTACATGTGTTTTGAAAATACATACTAAAGTATCAAGCAGCAAAGCAAACAGATACTCCAGATGCATTGTTTATTTTTTACGATTATTTAGGAGATTTTTTATTCTAATTTTGTATTAAGCACCTAAGAATTTGTAAAATATTGTGGACTATTCTTACTAAAATATGAAGTAGTTCTGTCTAATTAATCTAATAATAGATGAACGCTTCTATGGCTCTATTGAAAGAGAACAAAAGCATTTGGTTAGGTATGTACCTGTTGAATAGCTAATTAAGAAATAAGGAGCTATTGTATTGAGCTAGGGTCATTGACTTCAATTACTACAATAAGAGTAGACTTTGAGACTGTTATAAATGCTGATTGGTTAGTGAAAATACATAAAAATACATAACAAATACATATTTTTTACATATGTAAATATTGTTTAGGCAAATATTGATAAAGTTACGAAATTTGGGCTGATTTGTTAATTCTACAAAACATCTCATAAACAATTTAAACCTGTTCTCTGGCTTGGAATAAATCTTATCAAGGTGCCCGCTGAAATGAAATCACATTTGTGGCACAAAATTGGTGATGGTATTGCTGCAGATCAGGTCGGACGTTACTTAAAAAATTTAAATATTCGACTACATTCGTCTATGTTCACAGGTGTGGCCAGATTAGATTGTCACCTACGACTGGAATATTTATAGAAAAAATTCGTTGGACCGCATAACTTGACTGGAGGTGTTTTGGTTTACGTGGATACCGGTACTTTTAAAACATTTTTTGAATTGATATCAAACTCTAACCACAAATAGAACTCAATAAATAATTCAAAATTGCCTTATAAAGCAAGGGTCTAAGTCTCACCGTTTTCACTGTACAGGGCCGTATTGGTCGGTTTTTTAAATCATATTATTTATGAAATCTTTGCTATGTTTATAACGAATTGGTTAAAATTTGGTGTGGTGTTAACAATTACATATTTATATAATTTACTGTAAAATTTACAAATTTTTGTAGGTCAGTGGCGCAGGAATGGGTAGTAAAGCGGGAGTTTTTTACCACAACTTCTACCCCAATGACCTAATAATCATTTGGGATTCATTTTTAGATTCCGTGGACAATTCTACATAAAAAAGCTATACTTGTTGAAAATCGGTAGTGTATCGTTTTACAGAAAATCTCAGTTGAATTGGAGACCGTTTTTCTGATAAGAAATTTAGTTTCTTAAGGATAGAAAAAAATTTTAAATTAATTTATTATAATGTCACGTATTACCTTAGAATTCAAAACAATATTAAATAATGACTACATCGGCAAAACGACTAGTAAATTTTAAATATAATCCCTTGAGTATTATTTATTACATTCGTAATGTGGTGAATTCCTTCTTTGAGCTCATTTTTTTGTTGCGCTGAAGTGCGGTGGACAGCATGTTCAATGGCATCTTCTCTAAAATTTCATTTATGTCATTCTGAAGCAATTATAGGTATCCTTCCCCATTCAAGGTCAGTTTGTTTCAATCAGATATAATTTCTTTAAAAAATTACACCTACATTTTAATTTTAAATCTACACTGTGCGTCCATTACAGTATCCGTACATAATGATTGCCATGAATAAACAACTAAGCAATAATTGTCTGTGAACTGTCAGTTTATTCTTAAGATTTGAAATATTAGCGTTTGTAAAAAAATGGATGAAAATTCAATTTTCTTATCATTCAACTGAGATTTTCGGTAAAACGATAAGTACCCAATACCGATTTTCAACAAATATAGCTTTTTTATGAATAATTGTCCACGGAATCTAAAAATGAATCCCAAATGATTATTAGGTCATTGGCGTACAAGTTGGGGTAAGAAATCCCGCTTTACTACCCACTCCTAGGCCTAAAAATTTGTAAATTTTACCGTAAATGCACATGTGTAAATGTCAACACCACACCAAATTTGAATCAATTTGTTGTAAGCAGAGCAAAGATTCCATAAATATGATTTTAAAAACCAACCAATACGATCCTGTACAGTGAAAACGGTGAGAGTTAGATCCTTACTTTATAAGGCAATTCTGAATTATTTGTTGAATTCTATTTGTGGTAAGAGGTTGATTCACTCAAAACTTAGGGGATGTTTTTACTGATAAATGTAACACTTGCTCAAAACATCAAATCTATATCTTTATTGACGTTTTTCCCACAAGTTTTTTCTTGTTGAACAATGTTTTCAAATCTGATACACATAGTTTTGTAAACAAACTACGCATTTGAGTGACAAGATATCAAAATTCTAAAGTCTTATAGTGCTTAAATTACTCTTATTAGTCAGAAAATTGGCCATAACATTTTGTTTGTGGTCTTTCACAAAAATAAACCACTATTTTACGTTTAAATAGAATGAATTATTGTCATTATCTTTTAATTTCGCAATTTTTTTAATGCTTACTGAATTACAGCATAATTTTATTTTTAGTACAAATTAGGCTTCATTTTACTGTAAAATAAATGAAAACAATAAATGCATTTTTTTTTTACGGAAATGGTTAGTGTTATCGAAATGGAACAGACCTGGAGGAGGACCTTTTTGTAAGATTTTTTAATCCTCCTTAATGTCAACGGGCCTTCACTATCAAGTTTGTTTTAAACCAGAAGAAATACAAAGTAGTTTTCATATCAACAATGGCGATTTTATCTTTAGTGTTTTAGAATTTTGTTGATTGTTAATAGATTGCTACTCATAATAAGTGCATCAAATTTGAAAACAAAAACCGGAAAAAAGCAAATTGCAAAATATCTATTTAAAATATAACTTTGACATATAACTTTGTTCTATGGATGGAATCAGTTCTTATATTTTTTACATTTTAATTGAGGTTATCTCTGTAAAACAAATTAGTCCAATTAAATGGGCCTTTAAATCGCAATTTGGTCAACTTGCCTGAATTTCTGATATAAGTAAGTTGGAGGTTTATAATAACAATACGTGACAGTAATTCTTTTTTCAACCCCCGGCCAGGGGTGAAAAAATATAAAGTGTAAGGGTTGTTCAAGATAACTAAAAAGGGGTAAGAGCTAGTAAAAATAAAATTATAAATGTTGTAGGGCATAAAATTCTACATAAAAATGGTCTATTGACTTTTTCTTGTCCTATTAAAATTAACAGAGTTAGGGTGGATAGAAATTAAGGGATGATTTCAGAAATTTAAAAAAATCATAACAAGCAGAAAAACGAATGAATTTTATATTAGTTTTTTTTTCAATCTAGTGTAAAAAATGTAAACTTTATTTTCAGAGAAATAGATATTGAATACGCCCGGTATTATATGTAAAAGAGATATCCTGGCGAACCGCTGGCGTTCGGCTAGCGTTTTTTGTTGAATATTTTTTATTATTTTTTTAATTAATAGCAGTTAGTTCGATTCACGCACCCATAGAATTTTGTTGTATATTTCGCTTCTTTGGAAATAATTAATAATTGTGTATAATTGGTTTTGTGTGTCCCTTTTCCTTTTACCCTCGACGTGAAAAAATATAAATTGCATCACATTGTTGTTAGTTAATTTAGTTTAGTTTAGTTTTTTTTATACAGTCCACTTGAAAAAGGCTATTTGGGCCCCACCAGATATATTTTTCAATTTTTAATAGAAAAGTTATAACAATTTCAATTTTTTAATCGTTAATTGTTATAATTTGACACTAAAAGATAAAAAATCACATTCGCGTTGTGAAATTGTTATAACTTTTTTATTAAAAATTAAAAAATATATCTATTTCTGTGAAAAGAGAGTTTACATTTTTTAGAGTAGATTGAAAAAAAAATTATGAAATTCATTCATTCGTTTTTCTGCTTATGATTTTTTAAATTATACATTAACTTATCCAATTATATTTAAGAGCTCCAAATATTTAGAATATTTCAAAACCTTCACTTCACCTAATTACTACAAAACATTTTATTCATATACATATTCAGAAATTTGCAGAAATATGCTAAGTATGTTGGAATAATTAAACACGATTTAGTAAAAAGATAATTAACAAATAAGTTCCAATAAAAAATATCATATGGGTGGACATATTATGAAAGTTGAATTTTATCACTCGGCATAACCAGTCTCCTGAATTTAGGTCACTTATGGCATGTTTTTTCGAAGTCGCAAAACAAAAAATAAGGTATTCCACCGCAGCAGGTGATGGTAGGTACCCATTAAATTTTATGAATACCCGTCTGACTAGTGGATTGTCATGAATTATCCGTAAATGTTTTCATGGATCATCCCAATATGTAAATAATGTTCTCTTGATCTTACTACAGCTAGCACTAGTCTGAATGTACTTTTTAACAACAGAATGCAACATAACGGTGACTAACATACCCGAGTAATTTTTTCTCTGGAATTAATGAGAATCTTTGAATTTGTATGTATGAGAACAATTATTAATATATTAAATATACCTAACCATTTTTTACTGTTAGTTATGCTTTGAGATTCATCATATACACCAGTTAGCGCTTATAAATAATTTATTTAGCGGGATTAGAGGGGAATAACAATAAATTGTGCGGAGCGTGATTCTATCCAAGGATTCTTCATTCCGTCGTGATTGTACATGCCTCTTCAAACAATTTAAGAAATTGTTACGTCGTTGAGTAAATTATCTACACCGTTTGGAAGTATTCTCTAAGTAGTATCACTAATATGGTGTTAACCGCACATAGAATGGCAGTTTTCATAAGAACAAAGGATCTTTAGAAAACGTTATATTTTAGTGAATTACAAGCTTTGCTCTTCCAATGGGTTGGAGAATAATAGTCCACAATACAGGCCCCCTCTGGAAAGTTGATTACCACATACTTTATAACTTCTGAGGAGCTGCTTCGTTTTGACGAGTCTACCACATTTTTCCTCTGCGACTTTTCTCGATTCCTCCGTTTTTCCACTCGGAAAAGTCCAAAAACATGGCAATTTCCCGGGGTCTTGAAAAGTCAAGACCACATCTTTTATTTTTAGCTTAAGTAACTGGAAATTTTGTCGCAATGCCGACTTAAATTTGTCCGACAGAAATTCTTCCGACATTGACGTGTCTACCGGTCGAAACATGCCAAAATAACAGGGTATTGAAAATCAATTACCACATAGGTAATTTTTAGTAAAATTAATTGTAAATAATTAATTTAGTCAAAATGAATTGTTGTCCGACAAATTTCAAGTCGCGTTTTTCAGTCCGACAGCTGGAAATCTGAATTTTCACGTAGTATGAAAAATCGATTACCACATATCTAATTTTAATTTTTTTCACATTTAAATTTACTGTACAAAATAGTGATATAAGTGTCCGACAATTTAATGTCCGCAAATTATTAAAAAATCAATAAATCAATAAACGCGATGAAATTTAATTTTTTCACTCCAAAAATTTCATATTTATAAATGGTTATTAATTATTATTATGTAAAGTATTATTTGTTTCAAATAAATAATTATAATATTGCTTATTTTATGCTTAAAAATTTAAAAGTTATAAACAAATGAAGTTATTTTTGAGGCGATTATTACTATCTTAGTGCATAATGCATTATTTCTAAATAAATTAATATTATACTTGATATAAAAATCCTTTTTTCTCTTTCAAGTTTTCATTCGCGTTTGTTATTTTTCTTTACAAAAATTTACCTATTTTTCTAAAAGAAAATCCCAGAACTTTTGTGCATAATTTTTTTACACCATACATACTTTTTTGAAATCGTTTAATTCTTTTCTCGATATGTATTTGGCTAAATTGAGTATATAGAGATTTACAATTACAAGAATAAAACGAAAAATATATACAGGGCGTTTCAGAAAGACCTCCCGTAAATAAAGGATAATGACAAAAAATGAAATTGTCTTATGAACTCTATGTCTATCTCCTCTTGTTTTAAGATACAGAGAGACAAAATAAAATTTTTTAAATAACATTTTTATGAAAATTTCCAAATGGTGCGAAATATTTTTATGAAATTTGGTAGTCCGAGGTTTTTAAGGGTGCCAAATACGCTAGTCTAATAATTTTTTGTATATTTCATAGAAGGCGCTAGTTATGCTACATTCTTATTACAATTTAAGTTATATATTTTTTTAAGGTTAGGTTTTTTACCAGTCGGGCTCCAATTGCTATTGTACAATTTTATTTTCTAAAAATAATGTACTCTTGTTAGAACTTCCTAATGTGGACGATTTTCGAGAAAAAAAGGCTTTTAATTAAACTCTTACAATATTACACTATAAAATAAGTGACTTTTCTCAAAGTAAGCTTGAGCTTTGAGAAGAGAAGATAGACTATATAGTTCATATGACAAAAAATTCTTATTTTTTGTCGTCCTCACCCCCTGTATTTACGGGAGGTCTTTCTGAAACACCCTGTATTGTATATTTATATGGAATTTTGCTTAATACATGAAAATACCTTATTAGAAATTATAAATACATGTGCACATTTTTTACGAAATTTTTTTCATCTTTTTTTGTCGGACTGACGATTTGCGGATATATTTTTGTCGGACATTACAATTTTTGCTTATAAAAAACACTTTTCTATCGTGTGTTAGTTTTGTCCGACATGTGGTAATCGATTTATCATACTCCGTGAAAATTCCGATTTCCAGCTGTCGGACTGAAAAAACGCGGCTTGAAATTTGTCGGACAACAATACTTTTGGACTGAATTAATTATTTACAATTAATTTTCCTAAAAATTACCTATGTGGTAATTGATTTTCAATACCCTGTTATTTTGGCATGACCGGTAGACACGTCAATGTCGGAAGAATTTCTGTCGGGCAAACTTAAATCGGCATTTGCAACAAAATTTCCAGTTACTTAAGCTAAAAATAAAAGATGTGGTCTTGACATTTCAAGACCCCGGGAAATTGCCATGTTTTTGGACTTTTCCGGGTGGAAAAGCGGAGGAATCGAGAAAAGTCGCAGAGGAAAAATATGTACTATAAGTAATGTCCGTTTTTTCAAATTTAAAAATTCACATGAAAATTAAACGCATTGTCAAGTTAACTTATGTCATTTGAATGAGGACGTATGGCTCCATCAGAGTGTTTTTGGTTGCTTCGTTAGATTTAATTTTAATGAATTTTCACTCATTTGAAATGGAATATCAAGTTGATAAAATTGATCATTTTCGGCACTTGCTTCTTTTTGCTATTAATCGAGACGAAGAAAACGCTAAAGCCGCTCAAGGTACTCAAAAAATTTGTACCGTACACGGTGATAATGCGATGAATTAACAAATGGTCCTTCGATGATTTCCGCGTCCTAAAGAAGGCCATTTAAAGACATGAATCTTTCCGGACGTCCTGTTGAATTTGATGAAGGGCAATTAAATGGACTCCAAAAACCAAGACAATCGTCAAGGCAATTAGATCAGGAGAGGGGATGTGATTATAACACAATGGTAAACCACCTACATGGGAAAAGTTCTGACTCGTCGCTTGGATCCCATATGTTTTGAACGAAAACAGAATCAACGCTCTGCAATTGCCGCTGGTTTGCTCTGTCGTTGTCGATCAGCACGTGGTCATAAGAAAAGTTTTCTTCATCGTAAGTCACTGGTGATGAAAAATGGCGTGTGTACGTGAACTTGAAACAGTGGAAAGGATGGTTAAACCCCAAAAAACAAGCAACTCCGCGAACAAGACCAAAACTCATCCTCGAAAGACAACAGGCTTTTTTTCGCGAGTGAATTCATATGTTGTAGCATGTGTAGTATGATTGAATGAAGAGATTTAAACTACCATATGACAACTAAAGTCAAGAGAGATAGAAATAGTAACTACAAGTCAGATATTCACAAATCGCGAAAAAAGTCTAATGTTATGCGTCTGGTGGGAATGGTAAAAGATTCTTTATTACGAACTCTGACCAAACAATTAAACCGTCAACGCAGAACTCTATGTCCAACAATTACGGAGACTCCATGCGCCTATTCAACAAAAAAGAGCTGATCGGCGGTACGTTCTTTTGCAACATGACATTGCGCAACCACATATCGCTAACATGACCAAAATGGCCATTCGGAAGTTGAACTGGGAAGTTCTGCCCCGCCCGCCATACCCTCCAGATCTCGCTCCTTCTGATTTTCGTCTTCTTACGCGGTGCTTCTTTTAACAACGATAATGTGGTAAGAACTTGGTTGTATGAGTTTATCGAATCAAAATCAGAAGATTTGTACAGATAACGCATCGAAAAACTTGTTGAACTTTGGGAGGTCATAAATAACGATGGAGAATACATCACTGGGTAACCTATTGATAACACAGCCACACAATAAAAAAGGTGTATGTACTTTTCATGCGACATATGTTATCCGTAGTATTTTTGCCTTCTGATCACGAATCCGGTGTCAAAATTGAGCTATCACAGGAATTTCCTAACCTCAAAAAACAGGTCAAAATAGCAAAAATTCACGAAAAAGTGCTAGGAAAAATACAGATTTTTTTTTTATATTCAAATGTTCATTTATATGGTTAAGACCCCACCGAACGTGAATCCGCGGTCAGAATTGATGGTTCTTTTTCTAACCTCAAAAAGACAGGTCAATGAATAGCTTTTTAGTAGTTAGTGTCAAAAATGGTTTGCGTGTATAGCAACTCAGAGTTGATGGATATCGTTTTAATTTATGGTGAAGCAAGACAACATTTGTATTATGGTGAAGTATTTGTGTTATGGTGAAGCAAGATATCATTTGTGTTAGTTCGTAGAAAGTGAGTAAGACGGACCCAAATGTATTTACACGTGAGTGGATAAAATTTTGAACAATTGCTGTTGCAGTATCGGGTATGTCAAATGATTTTATTATTTAAAATAACAAATTAATTTTATTAATAATTAATAAAGCCAAAAGCATTTGAATTTGCCGATATAAAATAGGTGTGATAAAATTCTATTTACATATTTCTTTCCTTGCGAAAGTTTTTGTCCGTTTTTATCACACCGCCATACCGATCGCATTGTGCGAGGTCATGTTTTACAGTGGACCAGTTTCCAGTGCCGTGCAGAAGTGTATTTTTAAATCAATTTCGAACTGACCTTTTTGATTTTTTCTTTACAAAATTGTATTTGTAAGGGTCCCCTGTACATCCACAATTTTTTTTTGGATAAGTTCTAAATGACCCTGTATATATTGTGTACCGTGGATTTAGTTCCATTCAAATTTATAAGTCAGGTGTTGCCCAAGGTTCTGACTCAGGGCCACAATTATATA
Source organism: Anoplophora glabripennis (assembly GCF_000390285.2). Lineage (NCBI taxonomy): Eukaryota > Metazoa > Arthropoda > Insecta > Coleoptera > Cerambycidae > Anoplophora > Anoplophora glabripennis. The sequence goes on from NW_019416856.1 coordinate 15,234, forward strand.
ATTTATCTATAAATGACATCAACCTAAGTATTAACAGTAATTCATTGATGTATGTTGACGCCCGAAAGCTGCTCAGGTGTGTCGAAAACATCGACGACTGTTTGGAACTGCAATCTGATCTAACAAAGACTGACATGGTGGAAAACTACCTTCTTATCACTTGATCCCAAAGTTTTTGTTATTTTCCTGTATACAAACGTATAATTCAAGACCAATTCGTGACCAATTCAAGGATTTATGTGTTACGTTTAATTTCAAGCTAACTTTTATCGGTCACATTTATGACATTACTTAAGAGTGACTACAAGTTATTATTTGCAACTTTAAACAGTTCTGATACTAAACTTCTTTATTATTGTCTTGTTTTCTCTAAACTGGAATATACTAGTTTAACCTAGGCCGTTCAGGCTACGAGTATTTGTAAAAGCAGCTTAGAAAAGACTCATCGGTCATTTTTTAAATATATGTCACCACCCCATTCTATGGTTGTCGTGCGTTGTCTTTGCCTATTCCCATCATCCCCACTAGGTCACTCGTGGTGTGGTGTATGGTGTGTAGTGCTGGAAGTGTCAATTTATTTTGGTAACAATTGTGTTTAAATGCAGTGGTTTGATTACAATAATTAAAAACAATAATATATTGTGTCTCGAATAATATTTGGATGAAAAAACGGATAGTTAGATTGTTACCTATACTTACTTACGTATGTGTAACGTACAATATAGGTTATTGCAATCTATTTGTCCGATCAGTTAACCAATTCTTTTAATTGAGGCCTAAAATATTGTCTCTAAAACCTATGTAGAAACAGTGGTCGAAGTAAAAAATTACTCAGTAATAGTTAAATTTAGAGAATCAACACTTATAATTGGTTTTACATACTCAGAATAGAGTCAAAAGTCATTCACTTGATAGTTAGCAGATACTCGTATTTGAGTAAAATTCACTCACTTCTGTTGCAATAATTTCACTCATAAAATTTTAATTGTACTCATACTAACAGAATGAATATAATTAGAAAAATATATTTGTTATGAGAAAATCATCCCTTAAGTGTGTCGCCACATCATCCTTAGATGCCATACGTGAAAATATACAAGAAATTTATTGCTAAAACTTGCACACAATCTAAAAATCACCCTGTAAGATCTGCTACCAACTAACGACCCACAGTTCGAGGAATATTAATTGCATAACTTTTTAATTATTTATAATGACGAAGCCGTTCTTTATTGAACGCATATAACAGCGACTTAACTGAAAAAAGTCTCAGGAAACCGCTCGAGATCTACAATATTTTCACATTTTCAGTTACGACCGTCAGATAATTTATAGGTACAATAATTATTCTTGCAACCATTAATTATTTTATAGTTCATAAATGTAGACCGTTTGGAATTCTTCTAAGGGGCTCGGCATGTGGACGTATTTATAATTAAGCTATTGGTGCCAGTCTTAAACAAGTACACTCACCGACACAAGCATTGTATTGTCATAAAAAAATTACGTGCCCGTAAAAAACACGTTAATAGCAAGATAACTTTTGAGTTGTTAATTTAATAAGTCATAAGAGTTTCAGTGTGTTATATTTAATATGTTTTTTTCTCGAAATATAAGCTTAGAAGTTCTCTAATAGATTCAAGTGTGGTACATTTGTAGGCCGTTGCATTCTAGTAATATTTTATTTTCGCAAAACATTAAAGTCTGCATTTGTTACAAACAGATCAGAATTTTTTCACCTATAAAGGCAAAATATCCCTAATGGCGCCTCAAATAGACATCCCATTCCTCTAAAGACTTGCACACAGAATTTACTAGTCATTGTCTTTAAGTATCAATTTCTTATCTCACCGCGTATTATGTAGGTATGAATTTTGGGTATTTCAATCTAAAGTTTATCTACATTTATACGTGTACTAACTTCTTATCATTTTGCTGATATTGGTTATATCCGAACCCATTTAGTAACTACACAGATAATATTTGTTCATTTTTTCTAAACTTACTACTGAGTGATGAACAATAACAGCCCCACAAAAAATAGTTCTGTACCAGATATATGAGTGTATAGATTTTTTATGGTACCTACTTTCCAATCCGCAATAATGGCCTGCCATTTTGGATTTAAGAATAAAACATAGGTCAGACAAAAATTGTAGATCATGCAATTATCTATAAAAATTGTTCTTCCACTTTTTTTCCTAAAAATCACCATTTCTGAGATATAGCGATTCAAAAAGTTGAAAAAGTTGTGTTCTCCATAATATGCACGAGTACGCCGCCTATACAAGGTGTTTCACGGTGACGGCCCATTAGAATTATTTCAGAGACTACTTCGATTTGAATTTTGAAAATTTGGGAAACTGGGTTTTCCGGCATGCCCTTCTCAAATAAAATAATGGCGTCCACGTACCACTTCCGGTTATCCGGAAGTCGCCATTAACTTGCTTATTTTAAATGGAACACAATTCTTTATTTAATACAATATTATTTCATTAAACATGACCACAATAGATCGTGGAATGATCCAACTGGGGAGACTACGTTAAAAAACGCGCCAAGTACACTACCTCACAGGTGGCGTGGAAACGTGAGGATATTATGGAGAACACAGCTTTTTCAACTGTTTGAATCGCTTTATCTCAGAAATGGTAAGTCTTAGGAAAAAAGTGTAAGAACAATTTTTATAGGTAATTGCATGACCCACAATTTTTGTCTGACATATTTTTATGGTAAAACTTACCCATATTTGCGAACTTTGACCTTTTGAATTTTTTTGCAGATGTGGGATCGATGAGGACTTTTCACATTTCATTTATAATGGTATTCCCAACATTCGTATCAATTTTCAACTTTAAGCGAATTATTGTAAGCTTACCCCTATTTTTTGAACTACCTTGACCAGGTTCTTATTCTCACTATTTCACCTTATTTTAGGGTTAGGGGATATTATAGCGTTTTACTAAAAAATACCCTGGTAAATCGGTTTTTTGTCTGCGGATTCGGTTGAGCAGCAAACAATACACAAGATTTATGTGCTCGTGTCTCTGGTACAGAACTTTTTTTGTGGGGCTGTGTAATATAATATCCACCTGCTGTTTTCTGATATGAAACATATTTGTTCATGCACTACTTGCATATCTGGAGAGATAATACGAATCTTTCACTATTTATTTATATTATGTTCCTAATACAATCATACATTCACTAGAACAGAATGTTATACTAGTTACCCCAAATAAAAGTAGGCAAACAAAAGCATTTGTATCGAGTTTAGAACTGATACATGAGAATCGTTTTATTGTGTATAGTTAATTAGTTTTTAATTAGCACATCCTTCTCACTATATGCATTTTTAAATTGAGGTGTTATAAAAAAAACAGTTAAGTGCATACAAAGTCTTAAATTCTTTAATGCATGTTAAACTCTTAAAATACATAAAATGTATGTTTCAAAAATAAATTCATAAATAATAATAAATATTAAAAAATTACTAATATTAAAATATTACTAAGAATATATGTGTTGTTTATAAGACATCCATCAATAAGTTTTGACATAAGCCTACTCTGAGAAAAGTCATTTGTTTCATACACCGTAAAATTGTAAGAGTTCAATTAAAAGCATTTTTTCTCGAAAACTGTCCACATTCGTTCTAACCACGTTCTAACAAGAGTACATTATTTTTAGAAAATAAAATTGTACATTAGAAATTGGAGCCCGAATGGTAAAAAACTTAACCTTAAAAAAATTAGAACTTAAAATGTATTAGGAATGTAGCATAACTAGCGCTCTCTTTGAAATATCCAAAAAATAATTAGACCAGTGCATTTGGCGTCCTTAAAAACCCGGGTATACCAAATTCCATAAAAATATTTCGCACCGTTTGGAAATTTTCGTAAAAATTCTATTTAAAAATTTTTATTTTATCGCTCTGTATCTCGAAAAAAGAGGAGATAGGCATACAGTTCATATGACAAAAAAATTCTTATTTTTTGTCGTACTATTACCCTCTGTATTTACGGAAGGTCTTTCTGAAACACCCTCTATAAATTGTTACATATTTCTTAAATTGATTATTTTATACACCGTAGTAATGTAAGAGTTCAATTCAAAGCCTTTTTTCTCGAAAACCGTCCACATTAGGAAGTTCTAACAAAAGAAAATAATATTAAAAAATGGAAAATGGAACCCCAAAGGGAAAAAAACCAAACCTAAAAAAAAATATAACTTAAATTGTAATAGGAATGTAGCATAACTAGCGCCCTCTATGAAATATCCAAAAAATAATTAGACCGGCGTATTTGGCGTCCTTAAAAACCCCGGAATACCAAGTTTCATAAAAATATTTCGCACCGTTTGGAAATTTTCGTAAAAATTCTATTTAAAAAATTTTATTTTATCGCTCTGTGTCTCGAAAACGAGGAGATAGATATATGTATAGTTCATATGACAAAAAATTTTGTCGTACTATCACTCCCTGTTTTTACGGGAGGTCTTTCTGAAACACCCTGTATAAAAATATAATAATTATTTAAATAATTAAAGCAACAATTCACTGAATTTGTATACAAATCTATCAACCAGATACTGGGACACATTTCACTAAGAATCCCAAAACACCACTGAGTATTTTGGAAATGAATTTAATTCCTAGCTAACAAAAAAAATGCGTTCCAGTTTATTTAAAAAAAAAAACCATTTTTGTATTATTTTCTTAAATTTAAAACATACATAAGACATATTTGAGTAAATCGAAAATATTTATAGGAAATTTATTTTGTAATACAATTTTTAAAGCAATGTGATTATGTAGTCCACAAAAGTCATTGGCGTAGGCATCTTTAATTTTCTGTGTAATAATCTAAAAATATTAAAATCACTACGCCAACAATTTTTTTTATTCCTGATGCATTGTAATTAAAATTGTATTTCTAAACATTAATCTACTTATTATTTCAGTTAAGTTGTCATTTGCCAGTATGTATTAGTATAAATACATAAATAAATTCATTTATGTACCAATAATATCGTGTTTTATTTTATCCATAATAATTACGTTCATTTCCAATGATATCAGAAGTTTGGCTGGTAGTGAATTATGTACATTTATGGCTTACAAATGATAATCATAAAAAGTCTAAAAAATCATTGGCACACAAATGTTTTAATGCTCTAGCGATCTAGGGAATGAATATGTCCCTCGTATTCGCTCTTAAAAAATACGTTAATGATTTTGATGACCTTCAATAATTACATGGTATTTAAACTGATATTTCTAACAAATTTGATTTATAGATTTGTATACTAAATTACAAAATTTGTATCTTTGATAAGTAATCAGTCCAAGTTTCATTGGTATACGTCAAACATCTTCAGAGGTATTTTGAATAAAAGTATTTTTTTTAATTCGGCAACCTGTAGATACTTCATTTATTAAATCTCCGTTATTTGAAATTATTCGAACAACAGTCCTCCCCTCCCCTTCCCTCCCCCCTCCCAAGTTATGACATTAACTTATAAAACACCCTGTACCTACTTGTAAATCATAAAGTTTTGAAAGTAGTATCACAGCATTTAAAAAAGATATTTAATAATTTTAAACATAAAAATACTTTAGGGTGTGTCCAAAAGTTGCATATTTATTATTCAGTGCCAGTAAACCTTTTCACAATAGTATTAAAAATGACTATTAACATTCCTCTTCATAGTAAGTACTGTTTTAATTAGTCAAACTAATGTTTGAAATCTACTTTTAATAGCCGTGTTTGACTATTTCATATAGACAGAAAAACGTGCTTAAAAGTGTCATAAAATTGTTCGTACAATTACCGTGGTATTTATATTCAAGGTAAGATCGTCCGTCTTAAAACTTTCTACTTTCTACATATTATTTTTCAACATACTGCTGATTTTACAAATTGTTTTCGATCCCCATACAATTAAAAATTGGGTTGCAGACAGCTTTCATAAAAAAGAAAATTAATAACTAAATCATATTTCGATCGACAGCACGTAAAGCGAAACATTTGCTGGAATAAGGTTGGTAACAGTTAAGTGGTAGTAACCGTGGGCAGTTATAAATTCTTTAATTCAGATTTTAAGGCCACATGAAACTCTACAGTCACTCGATTACTGCTGTTTGCGGCCACGTTACTGGGACTTTCCTTTACTAGAATAATTTGTTATAAATTATTTATTTATTGGTAATGTTAATATTAATAAAGTGTTAATAATAATCGTGGTTAACCACGTTTCTGTGAAAGATAATTCGTTAAACCTTAATTCACTGAACCGATTAATGCTAATGGATATATAAAATTTCATTATTTAGCTCTGATCAGAATATTATTAAAATCAATATATCCGTCTGCCGGTATGAAATCAAGTTATAAACAATAACTTTTTTAGTAAAATAGTACCTTTTAAAAAAATATAAGAAAATTACAACATTTTTACCAAGGCCAGAACGCGCCCTCATTCGTCTCAATGAGTTGAGAACTGTTGTTGTAGTGGCGTATTGAAATAAGTGGTGCTATTCCGAATCTCGCCAGGTGAACAATTGCTTGCTTGTTGTAGCTGGCGGTGAAACGTAGGTGGCTCCTGAGACGAAAAGATAGTCAATGCAGTGCCGACATCCGTCTTTACATCAGCGAAATAATTCTAAACGTTACGACCCAAAAAATCATGGCAACTGTGTTTTGGGACCGTCAAGGGATTCTCCTCGGTTGCAACATCATCAACCACCCAGCTCACAGCCCTGACCTGATATCGTAACTTCTCATGTGTACAAAGGTGGCGCCATCTGTAGTTTCAGATCTATTCACATGTCTCTGCATTCTCCTGTATCCTTCAAATAATATCTGTCGGTTGTCAAATTTCGAGTTGTTGGTTTTTATGGTTTCCTAATAATTATATCCAATATCCGAGCAGATTTTATTTTATCTATATGTATATTAAAGGGGAAGGGTCAATTATGCCGGTTTTCGCCCCCCTTAATTTTTGGCGAAAAAAATGAACAATATTTTTTCATTATTTATATCCAATAATTAATTAATAATAATAATTAATCGAAGGATCTCGGAGTGTAGGTTTTTTGGGTCGCTGAGTCCGAATTGGAGCTCAGTTTGTCTGTATGAGGCCATTTTAAGGTTGTTTCAAGGTCATTTCAAGATCAAATTGAGAAAAAGCCGAGCAATCAAGTCCGACCATCTGTTATACATGATTTTGGGGTCACTGAGTTCTAATCCGAGGTCAGTTTATCTGTATCAGGTCATTTGAAGGCCATTTTAAGGTCATCTGAAAGTTAATTTTTGGAATAAACCCTGGAATCAATTACCGTACTTAGAAATCCATTTATATGTATTAATAAAGGTTCAAGGTTATTCCAAGGTTGATTTGAGAAAAAGAACTTCTGGTAGGGTCAGTGAGAGATAATTTCAGACCCCTCTGTTTTCGGCCGAAGCTAAAATTGGTGATACTAAAAATAGGTTTTTAAAATCATTCGAGTTTAAACAGAGCTCCGCAAGGTTTAGACAAGTTCAGCTGAAGGAGCAAATGAGCAGATGTTTTATCTCGAAAACTACTTATTTGAATCAAAAATTACCTGTACGAAGGTTCTAGGATTTCGCATGTTTTCCACATCAGTGATCTCTTGACCTAAAACTTGGCCAACCCTCCTTACCTTCGGTTCACATTAAGCTAATCGATACAAATCAAGTAGTGGATGACTAAATTATCATATATTTAGACCTTGGATTCAACCTCAGATACTTCAAAAACGGTAATCGATTTATCGGTTTTTTTTCTTGGTTTGACCTTTAAATGACCTTGAAATAAACCTCAAATGACCTGATGCAGACAAACTGACTTCGGATTCGAAAAGAACTTATATAACAGGTGTTTAGACTTAATTGCTCGATTTTTTCAATTTGGCATTGAAATGACCTTGAGACGACCTTTAAATTACCTGGTACAGACAAACTAACCTCGGATTCTGACCCAGCGACCCCAAAATCCTATATAACAGGCGGTCGGACTTGATTGCTAAGCTTTTTCTCAATTTAACCTTGAAATGACCCTGAAAGAACCTTAAAATGGCTTAATTCAGACAACCTAATCTCCGATTCAGAGTTAGCAACCCAAAAAACCTAAACTCCGATATCCTTTGATTTATTTAATGCACTTTTTCTCAATCTGACCCCTAATTGAACTTGATCCTGACCAGGATGGAAGGGGGAATAAATTTTTGTGAGGTTTGGTCGTTCTTAATAATTTCATCAATTACAATTAAAGTTAATAAATTTTTAGTCCTCGGCATGCGCATCATGTAAACATAACTACGAGCAAAATATTCTTAAAATTAAAACCAAATAGGTATTGTGCTTCCTGTTTCTTATTTCTCTCTAACTTTTACTTTTTAGTGAATGTTAATGAAACGAGCCAAAAATATTTTAGAAAAACTGAAACTTAACAAAACTGCAGAGCCATATAATACTTCTATTAAGCAAATATCTCTAGTAGAAAATACCATATACATTAACACTAGTTATTCCTAATACAATTGTGCAGTGATTGTCATAGCCCATATTTCTGATATTATCGACGAAAGAATTTCTTTGCGAGAACGTAAACTTTAAAAGTAAAACGTTGCTCTTAACGTGTTTGACTGTAAAAGTGTTCTATATATAAAAAAAATGAAAACTAAACGTATACCGTTCACAGTTATTACAACCTTATATAACGGGAAGTCGAGGGCAAACAACAATCAGTTTCGGTAATAGGTAGCCGCTTATTGTTTATAAATAATTGACTCGTAGATGGGTTTGGGGAAATTATATACCACAACATCTTTTTTTTTTTGTGGTAAAATAAATTGCATCCCACGAACTAATTTTATTAAGAATATTTTATTATTTTTTGCAGAAATACTCTTAGAAACTGTCAATACTTATTTTGAATTAAATTTATATGCAATTTTTAATTGTTTACTTAAGTTCTACACTTTGAAAAGAAGTGTTTTCCTTCCATAATACTTTACATTTTCTTAAAAATTGAACTGTATATTTACTGTTAGGCAGTTCTGTAACTTCAGGTAAATCATAAATTTTATTTAAACTTTACCACAATATAACTGTGATGTGATAAAACCGTTAGTTGCTCTCTGACATGTTGAACTATTATTCTTTATTATAGTAAAGTATAGTAAAGAGGAAGACCTGAACCGCAAAAGTTTTAATGACATCCTTAACAAATATATAAAGTTAATTAGGATTATAATTCTTATGGTTAGTTGTAATAAAAGCCTATTATTCCACCTGTAATTTTATCATGATTATTGTGTTAGTTAGTTCTGCAGTGAACCAGGAAAACCAGTTATGTCTTTTAGATTTCTGAGGAATAACTTTTATTTATTATAAATTTTTGTGGATTACATTAGTTTGAAATATTTTTTATCTCTTCTGTATGAAAATTAGATAATAAAGTTTGTATGACTATTGTCATTTTCTAATTCGAAATTATTATCGAAAAAAAAATGGAAAACTAGACAAAAAATATAAGAAATATACCAGGGCGGATCCGTTTTAAAGTGGATGTGAGAGGGGGCAAGCAAATTTTTTTCTGGATTACCTTCAGTACAACTCACGTAATAAAAGTGTAGATCCCTAGATCTGGACAAGGCACGGGACATTTTCAAAATTGCAAAAATGTTACATTTTAAAAAATGCCTATTTTATCTGAGTTTTTTACTTATATCTTGGAACCTATGCATTTTGGAAGAATGTTGAAGAGGAAAAAAGTTTTAGAAATGAATTTTGCACAATGTACTGTAAGTTAAAAATGTTTAAATTTATTACCGATGTTACAAAATAGCAATAATTGATGAAAAAAAGGCAAAATTATCGAGATTTTTTAATAATTTTTTAAAATATTTTAATTGCTCCGAGGGTATTCTAATTTTGGTAAAAAAAACTTTAGAGTATAATAAAACAACACACCAAATTTCATTAAAATCGGTCCGATAGTTTTCACAAAATAATTTTTTGAAAAAAATTATAGAATTTTCAAAATGTTGCACAGCTTCAGATAGAGGATCTAGATACTTGAAAATTTTTTCACATAGAAAAAAACCGCTCAATCTTTCAAATGGTTTTTGAAAAATTGAAATCGGTTGATTAGGACGACCACAGTAATTTTTTAAAGTTTCTCTTCTCTTTTTTTTTATTTTCAAACAATTAGATTACATTTATCAATTTACAATTTAGTTTTCTTCAAAAATTATAATTTTAAAGTACTATTTTTGCAACATCGGTAATAAATTTAAACATTTTTAACTTACAGTATATTGTGCAAAATTCAATTCTAAAACTTTTTTCCTATTCAATATTCTTCCAAAATGCATAGGTTTCGAGATATAAGTAAAAAACTCAGATAAAATAGGTATTTTTAAATATTTTTTAAATAGGTTATTTTTTAAATTGTTTAAACATTTTAGCCATTTTGAAAATGTTCCTGACCTAGTCCAGATCTAGCGATCTACACTTATATTATGTGAGTTGTACTGATGGTAATCTAGAAAAAAATTGCTCGCCCCCTCTCACATCCACCTCAAAACAGATCCGCCCTGGTCTATAAGTACTTTAGTTAGATAACGTTTCGAAAAACAATTTTCTTCGTTTTCAGAACTTTTAATAACGTTTCTTTTTAAATTATTTTTCAATTACTTTTTTTTGAAATTTTGAATTAATTTTCAAGCCTGTTCTGGAAACGAAAACTGAAAGTTTCTGTAACAGTAATTTTTTTGAAACGTATTGTTTAGAAAAAAAAATAGGTATCAGAATATACTTTTATTAAAATAATTAAAATCATTTTGTCATTTTTTGACGTTTTATACCAAAAAAATTAATAAATATAATTCATTGTGGTACAATCTATGATTGCGAAAAACCAACAATATATATACANAACTAAATTGCAAATTGATAAATGTAATCTAATTATTTAAAAATTGAACTCTAAAGTTTTTTTGCCAAAACTAGAATGCCCTCGGAGCAATTAAAATATTTTTAAAAAACTCGATTATTTTGCCTTTTTTCATCAATTATTGCTATTTTGCAACATCGGTATTAAATTTAAAAATTTTTAACTTACAGTATATTGTGCAAAATTTAATTCTAAAACTTTTTTCCTCTTCAATTTTATTCCAAAATGCATAGGTTCCAGAATATAAGTAAAAAACTCAAATAAAATAAGTATTTCTTAAAATTTTTTAAACATTTTTACAATTTTGAAAATGTTCCGGACCTCGCTCAGATCTAGGGATCTACACTTTTATTATGCGAGTTGTTCTGAAGGTATTCCAGCAAAAATTAGCCTGCCCCCTCTTACATCCAAGAAGTGTGGTATTTGGACAGATTCTCCCTGGTCTAAAATAAACATGAAAGTATCTAATAAGCAAAAAGGCCATCAGTGACTTTACTGGGTTCACATCCTTTGCTTTTCTTATTGTCTATTTATCCTATTTCGAAATTAATTTAATTTCTCAAAGACATTTCTGCTTTTAGTTCTCGCTAACACTTATTTTTCTACTTAACCTTTAGCACAACAAATGTAAAGAGTAATTTATAGCGTGTTATGGTTTATGATTAAAATAAAATTCTACCAGTCTTATACGTTGATAGGATTGTAGATTTAGCCATCAAATTCTGTAATCCACGAAGTAGAAACTATCACAGAACTACATATTTGAAACCTTAATCGCAAAAAAATAGCAACAGATAAATTAATTCCCTTCCACAACTGTCATTTTTCTCTTCCGCTCCTTTTATTTCTGTTAAAGTGAAAACTTTGTGCTGCCATGAAGCTGAAATTATTCTTCGTAGCTTAATAATAGCGATATACCTAACACTTTTACTGCTTGTAATATGAACCAGACGCGAAGTCTGGTCTGATGTGAGAACAGAGTAAAGCTTATCGACCTGAGCACAATACTTGTACTGTATACAGGTCCAGAACGCCTTAAGACAAGTAGTTTGTTGCAATGCATTATGTTGGGAATTGTCACGAAAAGTCAATACGCCTTACCACAGCTACTGATAAATCAAGAACGAAGTCGTGTTTAACATTATACAGGGATGGCCAAAAGTACGGAATAAAATTCATATCTTTTGAATGAGTTAATTTTTTTTAAAACGCCGAAACACGTTAAATTTTGATTTTTTCCCATCTTTCGGTTATATAATAATTAATTTTTCTTCAACCCCCTAACCCCCAGCTACCCCTACTTTTTTTTTCAAATGGAAACATAAGGCATGAGGGGGCTCGTTGAAAAGCTTATAGAAAACCGAATCCAGCCATACCAAATAAACAAGTTTTATTTTTTCAATAACAATTTTTTTTTCATTTAGAAATTGAAACAACTAGATAATTTACAAAAATAAACTCAATGTCGCAAATGCTGAAAATGTCCTCCATTCACTATTTGGCATTCTCCAAGACGATAGTAAAAGCTGTCCACAGCATTCTGAATGACTTCAGCTGGTAAATTATGCATCTCCGCCCTAATCTTGTTCTTTAAATTCTCAATATTATCCGGTCTGTCCTGGTAGACTCTTTCTTTCAAATATCCCCAAAGAAAATAATCCAGGGGTGTTAAGTCGGGGGATCTTGGCGGCCATTCAACTGTACCCCGTCTACCAATCCAGCGATTTGGAAACATTTCATCTAAGTATCTTCGAACATCAATACCAAAATGTGGGGGAGCGCCATCTTGTTGGAACCAAATTCTTTCATTCGGTATATCTGGATCAATTTCATGAGGGAAAATCACAGCTAGAGCAGGTATCAGGTCAAATGTTAGGAAATCCAGGTAGCGTGCGGCAGTAAGATTTTCTTCAAAAAAGAATGGGCCCAAGATTCTGTTGTTGATGATACCTGCCCATACATTAACTTTTTGTGGATGCTGCGTATGCGATTCGCATGTCCAGTGTGGATTTTCCTGGGACCAAAAGCGATAGTTGTGCCTGTTAACCACTCCATTTAAATAAAACGTAGCTTCATCCGAAAAAAGTACGTCTCGTTGAAAACCATTATTGTCGTCACACCGTCTCATCATTTCCTCACAAAATTGTAATCGCCTATCATAATCGTCTTCCAAAAGCTCTTGGACAAGACATACCTTATAGGGGTGGTATTTCTCTTGTTTCAGAAACATTCGAATTGCAGTTCGAGAAGCATCGTGATTGCGGGCCAATGAAACAGTTGAAGTATGAGGATTTTCAACAAGTTCTAATGCAATGTCTAATTTCTTTTCTTCATTCAAAGCACGTGCCCGTCCAGTTTTGGGCAAAGTCTGTACTGTACCGTGTTCCTCAAATTTGTGAAATATTTTACTAACTGTCCCTTGCGAGATTTGGTTTTCGGGATATTTCGCATTAAATAAATCGCGCACTTCAGCCTGACTTCTTATTTTGTCTCCACATCCAAGCAATATCAAGATTTCGATGCGTTGCCTTTCCGACAATACCATTGCAATTCAGTAAATAACTTGATTTTGACACAATAGTAACGTTTCGAACTCCAATTTACAACTAAAGCGAAAAATTAACCAGAAAGCCTGGCAAGTAAGTGGTGCCAAAAAAACGCAACATAAAAAATATATCTTTTTTGCGTTAGCAGCGATAGGTACAGTTTCAAATTCTTTATTTTATTCTGTGCAAATTCATGGAGGATAACACTGAAGATAATTAAATTTTGTTTCACTTGTTAAGTAGGTGTTTTATTCAACCCTAAAAACTTTGCTATTGAAAAAAATAAAATTTGTTTATTTGGTATGGCTGGATTCGGTTTTCTATAAGCTTTTCAACCAGACCCCTCAAGCCTTATGTTTCCATTTAAAAAAAAAAGTAGGGGTAGCTGGGGGCTAGGGGGTTGAAGAAAAATTAATTATTATATAACCGAAAGATGGGAAAAAATCAAAATCAGTTAACGTGTTTCAAAATAACTCATTAAAAAAATATGAATTTTATTCCGTACTTCTGGCCAGCCCTGTAGATACAGTGGCATTTCACTCATGATTATTATAAAAAAAATTCAATGTGCATTTGTATTCGTATAATATTCATCATTACCTTTTTCACTTTCGTATTTAGAAGAAAATGGTATAGACTAAACTTATAGGAAATTTTCTTATGTTGCATGTTGGGAATACAAGACAAATATATTTTTTGACAGATCACCCTGTATATTTGGATAGAGCGATTATATTAAGTTTGATAGGTATGTCTATATTAGTAAGAGATATATGACCAAAAAAGTCTAAAGAGTTTACTGTTAGCATACACTGTACTTCTAAGGAAAATATACAGGATGTTTGTCAAAAAAATACGTAAGTTTGGCTTGTATCGCCGAAATGCAACATTCTAAGAACAGTTTCGAAATGACAAGAAAATTTCCTAAAACTTTGGGCCCATGCAATCCTGTACGGGAGAAAAAAACATTTCTGTAATCTGCAAAAATTACTTTTAAGTCTTCTAACATACAATACAGTATAGTATAATAAAGCGTTTATCAACACATTAGTTCATGCAATTTCTGATAATTATTATTATTAAGGTGATGTTTTGATGACCCCTGAGTAACCAGATTATGAGAGAATAGAACCTTATTTTTTCAAAATAGCTAACGCTACATTTTAGTGAAATAATTCAAAGATAACAAAGAAATCATTAGCATATAACTAGGTCAATAAACGGTTTTTGCATTGTTGCTTTAACGGCGCTGTTAAAGGATTATACAGTATCCCCAAAATCTGCACAACGTAAATGAGCTAGTGGAAAAAAATTATTAGCAATTATGATACATCAATTTTGTTAAGGCTGTACACTTCGTATTATCATACAATGATCCGTAGTATTCTTAGGCCAGTAACCTCTATAAAATTTAATGTATAATATAAAGAAAAATGTGTTTGTCTCTCTCCTTCCATTTTAACTTAATAGTACGTTAGATGGTAAACATTTTCTTATTTATGTCAAAGCTGCTAATTAAGTGTTTTCTTTATTTTTTGGGTATTTCGCCAAATGTGAAAAAAGAAAATAAAAAAATTAAATAAACATTTGCACCAAAGGGAAGTTTTACAAAAAAAACACATCACTATAGAGAGAATTTTCAATAGAAGTAGCACAAATGATACCGGTAAAAAGAATACGATTTACATAAAAATGATTTTAGTAAAATGTTCATCAATTAGGATATCAAATTTTACACAAATTTTCTACTAATAGGCTATTGATTTTATCCGAAAAAAAAACAGGGTTAAAAGGAACTATGGCGTTCAAGCAATTTTATTGCATGAATCGTTCGGAGATAAAAAAAACCGCGGAGTGCTATTAAATCAGAGGATTGAAATTGGAGGTAGGGGTGAAAATGCACCCCTTTCAGTTTTTTAATAGTAGCTCGAAAACGAAGCAAAATTTCGCTATAGTTCATAGGAAAAATTATTTAGAGAAGTGAATTTACCGTCGAAATAGCTTATTTAAAAAATTTAAAAGGTAAATTTTATGCAAAAACTCGTTAATAAACAATTTGAAAAAAAAAAGCAAAAAATTCGATTTTTTGTTTTTTTTTACTTTTTTGCCTCTAGCTTTTTTTTAAGTTTTCAAAAGTTTTTGGACTAAAATATTGACTGAGTTATAACCTGTCAAACTTAAATATTTTTTAGATTTTCGTTGCTTTTAACATAATAATGATTATAATTCTTATTATTTCAAAAGTTTTATTTGTTAATAATAAATAAATATTTTCACAACTGTATGAAACTATGAGAGATTTGTAAAAGGAAGTTACAGTTTATCATATTACACTTCTTTTTTACTATCTCAAATAAGGAGATTTATAATAAGATATAAATAATTTAATTTAAAAGCTACTTATTAATTATACTCAAATATTGTTTAGAATTTAAAAACATTTAGATTTCTAAAATTATTTAATTGAAATGTATTTCTGTTTCGTTACAAGTCTACAAGGTCGACTTTTACCGTTACTTTTTTGTAAAAATAATAAGAATTATAATGATTATGTTAAAAACGACGAAAATCTAAAAAATGTTTAAGTTTGACCGGTTATAACTCAGTCAATATTAGTCCAAAAACTTTTGAAAACGTATCATTTTGAAGGGAATCTCATCTAGTTTTTTTGTACGGGAATTTTCTTTGCCTACTTCTACTAACCCATTTCGATGGGTAATTCAATTCTCTAAATAATTTTTCCTATAACTAGCGAAATTTTGCTTCGTTTTCGAGCTACAATTAAAAAACTGAAAGGGGTGCATTTTCACCCCTCTCTCCAATTTCCAATAGCACTCTGCGGTTTTTTCATCTAAAATGACCATTTGAACGATTCATGTAATAAAATATCTTGAATGTCATAGTTCCTTTTAAAATCCTATAATCGATAGCCTATAATGCACTTCTCAACAATTTTTCAAAAAATGTTTAGTTAATAAACGGTCGAAGCAAAAAAAGTGAGAGGTAAAAGTTTTAAAATAAACCAGGCTACTATGATACCTACATATTTTTGAATATTAAATTTTTGTTAAACAAAAAAGTTGTAGCAAAAAATAATTTAGGGAATGCTTATTTCAACCCCCTCCAAGATGCAGAAATTTTCGAAAAATTGTTGAGAAGATGTACATGCACTAGAAAAAAGTTTGTGTAAACTTGACTTTGATTTTCAAATTACATCCGCTATTCCATGTTTTTTTTGGAAACTTTGAGAGGCTGTATCTCCTAAGGGGTGAACATTTGACTAAGGTCATTTTTATACAAAATGTGTTCTTTTTAGCCGTAGATACCCCGGTACCATTTGTGCTACTTCTTTTGAAAACAACCTGTATATGCACTTCAAAAAGTAACTTAACTTTTCGTTATAATTATTTTTGACAGTTTTAGAATGAGAGAGACGAACATGTTTTTTGCTAATTAGGTGTTAATACGGCAAAGTGATAAAAAGGTTCAAGTACAAACAAGTTTTTTCTATTCATACCTGGTGAAAGTTACAGAAAATATCAGATAGCACATGACATTAAATTAATTAAAATTATTATTTATCATATTTATAACTTGGCAGAAAAAGAATGTTTAATAATAAAACAGGTTTCTGCTCTTAAAAATGTATACATATATGCAAAATACACATTGTCACATTCAAATTGAATAATACAAGGTTTTCATTAATTTAAGTAGTAGCACATATCTGAAGTAGTATAAATTAATATTTTGAAACATTCTGAATTTATTTGACAACAAAGGTAAAAAGTAAATCATTTTAAAGAATCGAATGTGTCGCTTTCAATGAAAATAATTTTTGAGGTGAAATTGTACATCACATGTTTACAGTTCTATAAATTTTCGATAAAACGAGTTTTTTAGATTGGTTCCTTCAAAAATAATTCAAAATTCTCTAATTTGAAATACATTGACATACTTTCTTTCAACCTCTTGTTCAACCTTAATTAACTAATATTCTGGCACCTTTAAATGGAAGTACTATGACGTTTTTGAGCATTCCTGTTATATTTTTTGTTTTGTTTTGGTATTTGAAGAAATAAAACAATTTCCATGTCCTAAGCATGAAATTATGACCTTTGCATAAAGTTTATCAAATTATATTTTGGAAACGAAAGTCCAGTTCATATGAGACATACATTATTAATTAGCAAAGATATGGTAATTGACTATACATTCGATACTTTCACTAACTTTGGCATTTACTTCATTAGCAAAGAAAGTTTTTAGAAAATATTGAAAACAGGCATGTGTGTTGTAAATATTAATTTACTGGTATTTGCCTCGTTCTGTTAGTAGATAACAGAAAAAACAATTCAGTCGACTCGATTAATTAATGAAAGCACAGTTCTCTACCTCTACGAACAGTAGATTTATCGTCTACAACAGAACACGCAGTTACGTCTTGCACGAATCATATGTAGGTAACGTTTCTTTTAGCGCCAAATAGGAAAGGAGATACTTAAGTCAGAACTGTACTTTTCGTTGTCGCGTGAAACAAACTGACATTAGTTTAGCAAACAAACGATTGTTTTCGTGCTAAACCCGTTGCTCGATCACGTAATAAGCCGAACGAAGATAGTTTTAGATCTCACCATTGTTATGTGTCGTTAAACTGCAGTTTTCGTTAGAAATATCCTGCGAACATTCTTCGGCCACAACACTCCTCAGCACTAACACCACCGCATATCCTAAAAAGATCACTAAATATTTACGTGTCATTGTACGTCAGTGCACTGAGACACTATCACTGTAATCCACTGCAGTCTCTGTAGATGGCAACAACGAAAAAATAGCGCACCATGTAGTTCACATAACTGAGGTTGTAAATTTTATTATGTGACTTCAACGACGGTCAGCGGACTCAATCTGAGGCATGTCTGTGGCCTCCGGTTCACCATCGCCATCCTGCGCCTTCTACCTATCCGTAGTGGGGCTCAGGTAAGTTGAGGTTACGCCAGAGTCTAGTATAAAAGTATAAAACCCATTAGACAATGCGAAAACGAACTGGAATTCTTTTCGTTCAACCTACGCCGGCTCCTGATTGAATTGTCTGGCCCGAGTTTCGACAGATGGCTGGAAAAGATCGTGCAAAAATAATTATTTTATCGACGACGTTATTACCGGTTCCGGAAAATTGTGTTAAGGGTAGACGAAATTTTAGGCTGGTTTTCCCAAAGCAATAAAACGTGCTTTTGAGATAAAGGTCAACACTTATTTAATTAGCGTCGGTCTTATAAGTGGCCAATTAGTAAAGGTGTGTTCAATAACTCCACTATTATCAAATGTCCAATGTTAAATGTGGACATATTGACCTCATTTTGAGATATCGTTATAATATACACGTTTCGTACAGCCGTTTAGTTTTAGAAACCCAACACTTATAACTACCACTGATTCTGTAACCTACTACCGAAAATATTTCTTATTCAAATTTCAATTGACCACATTAAGAAAATTTCGGATAAATTTCCTTAAATTATGCGCTCATTGGAATTTTTTTCATACTTAAAGGGTATATCAATATCAAACGGATTTACTCACGTCATGAATATATGTAAATCAATTAAAAATTTTAACTCTGCACCTTACGTTGAGTAAATATTACTCTAATCTCGATATATTAGGTATTTTATATAACAACAGAGCTGTCGAGCTGTACAACACTAACCAACAAACAAAAATGTTTAAAAATGTATGTACAATCAATACGATGAATAATAGCTCACATTTATCATATTAAAGGTCAAATAGTGACCTACGTGATAATAACACACAGTCTTGTAAAATGTGTCATGAATATCCGTTACAAAAAAACATAAATATCTTATTTTTTATCAAGAAATTAAATAATTAAGTCTTTATCTTACCTTTATTTATTGCAACTAGTTCGTAATATTATTTTTTTCTCTACTTTATTGTTATCGCAGGTATTATATATTTTGTTTTTGTTTTTTATATTACAAATGTTTTTATTAAATGACTTAATTTTCTTATTTCTAAGGAACGATGTTGTCTATATAGTCCAGTCACTGAAGGCGAAAATAAAGTAAAAGCTCCCAATTTTTTCGGATAGCATGGATTTTCCTGAAAATTTGCATACAAGCTCATCTGACCCCCCACTTCAAAAGTTATATTGTCTAGATGTGTGCTTTTTTCTATTTGGGGGTGAAAACTACCCTTGTACGAAAAAAATGCGAAAATCGCAGATTTACGTATTTTAAAGATTCAATTCATGTTCAAATATGTTGGATAAAGTTCCTTTCATGTTTTTTAATATAATTTATGAAATTTAATTACTTTTCAACCCTTAAAAATCCTTAAAAACTAACCTTCCATGGCCAAAAAATTAAAAAAAAAAGTTTTTAACAGTTTAAAATATTCTTTTGGTGCATTCACAATGTATTGCATTTCTTTTGTTATTCATTAGAAAGCTTACGACTCATTACAAAGTTGCAACCCTTAAAAACCATCCCTTATAATAAAATAAAATATTATTGAAAGCTTGAGATGTTTTAATGGTATGCATATGTTGAATTATAAACTTTTTATTGGTTTTCAAATGATCTATGATATATTACAACTTTTCAGCCACCAAAAAAACCCTTATGGAAGACCTACGCCTCATAAAAAACCCTACCCCTTATAGAAAAATTTCCTAAAAATTATATGTGCCTATAACGATATAATTATTATTTTTTTTAATTTTATTGAATTTATTCTTAATATTTTTTTATTAAATTAATATCAAATAAAAAAATTTTATATACATTATAAATGGATGTATTGTACAAAATGTTTTAAAAATGGTCTGTTATTTTTTAAATGTGTATATAATAAAATATTTAATTTTCATCACTATCGTCACTATATTCAACCTCGCTTTCGTCCAAAATTGGAGGACAATTGTTACAATTATCGTCAGAACATGAACCACACGTAGGATTGCAAAAAAGTCCAACTTTTCTGCAACCACAAGTTGCGCCGCATTCTTTTTTGCAATTGCAATTATTAAAATACTTACTCAAATCAGTTCACAAGTGCTCCAAAATACACAAAGATGATGGTAATTTACCTGCTCCGAAAATTTTACCGAAAAAATGCGATTAATTTTTTTACCATAACTTTTGTAATTTTAAAGTTATAAATTTACTCAAAAAACCATTTTGTAGAGAATTTAAAGCACTTTAAGTTCTGCGATTTGCAGTTTTTTTGAACCCTTCGTTTTTTAGATTTATAAGCTAAAAGGGCTCAGGAAAGGCAGTCTTGGAGCTAACCACAGCCTCTAGGCTGTGTTCTAACGGTCAACTCAGTCAAATTTTGTCCTACAAAAATTAAAAAAAAGCAAATTGTTCAGTAAGAAAAAACCTACAATTTCTTATTCTATTATTTTTTTATAACTTGATTAATTTTTGAAATATTTTGAATAAAGGCAATTTTTTAAAAAATTGAAAAATTTTATTCTAAAGTAAATGAAATATTTTTTTAAATTTAGGCTTCTAAAATCGTTCAAATTCCCAGAACCTACTGTTAATACATAAATAAAGTAAATTGCAGAAGAAATACGTTTAATTTTTTTCCGTCAAGTCGTTAATATATACCGATTTTTTTTCTCAAAAATCAAGACAATCATTTTATTTTGATTGTAACTTCATTAGTTTTCATGCTAACGACTTTTACCACCACTCAATTTAAAGGTCTTTTCAAGAACTCCCCAATATTTACCCTACATAAGGGTTCATCATTATAATGGCCTGTAGTATGATTTAAAAATATATAGGGTTTGTTATAGCTGTTTCACATTGACAATTTATTGATCAATTAATTCATGAAGTCGCTTCATCAAGAAATTGGACAAGTGTAATGCATCAAATAACTTCATGAATTTATTCATCAAGTTCTTGACGAATTAGAGCATGTTCTAAATTTCGTCAATTTCTTCGTGAAGTTCGGAAGTACCAACCCAACAGATTTCCACCCTCAGATCAGTAATGAGGTTATGTTATTGGAATATGTAAATAATTGCGTGGCGTCATACTAGTTTTGCATTGTTTTTACTGATTTGTTACTTACAAACACTAATATTTATATAATATGTGTCAAAACGGTACCGCTGTTGTATCACTACAATTATGAGTGGAAAGGTGACATTTTTGAAATTTATTTGCTTCTATGATTCGTTGGTAGAACTGATTCATGCGTCAAAACTTGATAAAGTCTGTAGCAGTGTAAATCTACATTGTTTACCAGTAAATTCATGAATTAATTAATGAAGAACTTTCTCAATTTATTCATCAATAAATTGTCAATGTAAAACAGCTATTAGAGATATTTGTTAAAATAAAAGAGAGTGTCCTGGGTTTGTTAGTCAGTTATCATTTGAGTTCATCTGTATGTCCCATTGTCATTTTCGCCTTAATGCATAGGTCCAAAGTTTCTATAGCTGCTGTTTTTCATAGTACCCGTAATACAAAAACAAGCCAGTCTTTGGAGTTTGGATAGCTCCAATTCTACCATCATTTGATTTATTTTTGGCCACCAGATTGGAAAGCCATATATAGCCCTAAACCTTGCCACGGTCGTTCACACCATTGTACCATCCGTGGATTCACTACCTAGATTTATTCCTACTGCTGATTTGGCCGCCATTAACAACATTTTTCTCTTATTTATAGTTTTCTTGTAAATGAGCATTCCAGCCTCCTAACTCATATTCAGTCGTTTATATAAGTTTTTTTTATGAAAAGTATGAGTGTAGTTTTTTTGGGTTTACCCTCAGGATCTTGTTTCTGCATCTTTGTTCCACAATTTCAAAAGTCTATACATAAGGTCAGATATAGCGTCAACTTATTTCCCCAGTAAGACTGTATCATCCGCGTTTCCTTGGGTACAGAAAATCTATCAATTTAGTTTGTCATGGAGGTCATCTACAACCAAATCCAGCAGTAAAAGAGATAGATAGGACAGATATCTTCATAGTCCGTAGTCTCTCCAAACCTGTCAGTTTGCCGGAGCAACCACACCCTTCCACGGAGCTCTATTCGTTTGGAAGGTTCGATCAAATGTGTCTTCTAAGTCAAAAATTGCTGCCAGATCTGTAGAGAATTGATATAGAGCTGTCTTACAAGTATATCCTGTTTGACACACTGATGAGGTGTATATTTCTATGAACACCATCACTATCAAGCATCCGTGGAATATTATTAATAGATATTAATTAGATATATGTATAATTGCAAACTGGATATCTAATATTTAACTGGAACTGAAAACCCTAACGCAGAATATTTAAACCGAATAAATATAGTTGGGATAATATGACAACCAGTGAATGAATATTAAACCGTTAATACCTATTTTACAGAAATTTTAAATTACAATCGAAACAGCCAATATTTTCAAATATTGAAATATTTTCATTGTTTCACTTTTTTTACTTAGGACTCGTAAGTTACGAGTAATTTGAAACCAAATAAGTGGCAACCAAGTATACTTCAGCGTATCGAAAGTTGCCTAAAGTAGTAAAGTGAAGTAGTAGAGTAGACAACAGAGTCGTTGTTCATTTTCTAGAATTACTTTAAAAAAATCGTTATTTTTGTGAGAGAAGGATGGTACCCGAACTATCTCTTTTTCTCTCTGTCACTCCATGTAGTTAGTATTTGTCACAGACTTCTAATATATACTTAGAAGTATGTGGTATTTGCACAGCTTATAGTATTTGTTCTAATATTTCAAGTGTTACATTTTAACATTTTAAGTAACTGCATTTTGTTCCATGCTCTATAGCGCCCCGTACTTTCCTTACAGTGCTGTAGATTTGTAGCAACGAAAAAATTACTAAAAAAAACACGTTTAAAAAAACATTTGTGTTGACTATATTGATGTTCTAAGTAAAATCTGATTTTTTGGAATATTATCGGTTATGTACATTTACTAAACAAAAATTGTAATACTTATAAAATCAATTCATTTACATCGCCTTCAGTTACTGTAACATGTAACAGGATGGTACAATCGTCAACCTGATTTGTTCAAAATAAAGTTTCTTATACAGGGTAATCTGAATTTTATGCAGGAAACTTCGAGGGCAGATAGATCTCTTTCAAATAAAATGTGTTTGCCTTATAAACATAGGTCTGGAACGGCTACGTCTTAGATACACAGGGTGTTAAAGTTGTTAAAAAAAATAGATTTTTTGGTTATATCTCAGGAATCTATTAATCGATCTCAATAAAATTTGGTAATAATTTATGATAGTAGGCCTTGCATTGCTTAAAATATGAGCTCTAAAGGTATAACCAGTGGTGTACAACTGGGCAGGGATTAACTCCGTTTTTATAAAAAAAAACTACGCTACTGCATTTTTCACAAGTTATTGTAACGAATTTATATTCTAATGCACAAAATACGCAAAAAAGGTAACTTGAATTTTTTCCCTAAGATTCGCCGTTTTCAAGTTATTCATATCAATACAATCTCCTTGTGCAGACATTTCTAACCATAAATATTACAAGAATATTTATGTTTATGCTTAAAAGTAAGTCGAATTTGTAAGCACATCAACAAAATTCTTTACACTCGTTTCCACACCACCTGTGAGGTAGAGTTCCTCACGCGTTTTAGTTTCCCCTGGTAGCATAACCCACTATATTTACAAATAAGAACAACTTAAATCAAAATAATATTAAATGTGCATTTACTAAGGGCGAGGGGTAGTGAATTTTCACAATCTGCATATTTGGTCACAAGATAATCCTCATGGTATTCGGCCAAGATTTTTTCAACACGAATTTTCTGTGAACGTGTGGCTCAGAATAATTCGCAATAAAGTTTGCGAACCGTCTAAATTCCCAGTCATTTCTAAACTTTCTAGAAAACCTATTCCTTGAACCTTCTATTGAAAACCTTCTATTTGAATTATTAAAGGATGTTGCATTAAATATACAACAAATCAACTGGATACAATGGATGGTGCTCCTACGCATTCTGGGGGAATAATATAAGAATGGCTTAATAAAAATTATATGGGGCGATGGATAGGTAGACCACCAAATACCAATATCAACTATAATGGTACAGAGGGTCCAGTGTCTTGGCCAGCCAGATTGCCATATCTAAACCCCCTGGACTTCTGTTTGGGATTCTCTGAAAAGTAAAGTTTATTTTACTCCAACAGATACAAGACCACAACTACTGCAACGAATAGAAGACGGGTGTAAGGAATTAAAAGAAAACCACCACATATTATTAGCTTCAATTAATTCCATTAATAGAAGATGTCAGAAATGTATCGATGTGGGTGGTTCGCATTTTGAACAATTGTTCGTAACGTTAATTTTGTTTCTTGTTTAGTTGCTGTTGCTTGGTAAATATATTTTTATTATTATTTTGATTTAAATATCTCTTATTTGTAAAGAGTATTAGGCCTCCAGGGAAAACTAAAACACGCCAAGAACACTACCTCACAGGTGGTGTAGAAAGGAGTGTAAATAGTTTTGTTGATGTGCTTACAAATTGCACGTACTTTTAAGCATAAACATAAATATTCTTGTAATATTATGGTTAGAAGTGTCTGCCACAAGGGGTTTGTATTGGTATGAATAACTTGATAACGGCGAATGTTAGGGAAAAAATTAGTCATCTTTTCACGTATTTTGTGCGTTAGAACATAAATCAGTTACAACGACTTGTAAAAAATACAGTGGCGTAGGTTTTTTTGTAAAAAGGGTGATCCCTGTCCAGTTGTACACCACTTATTGAACCCATAAAGCTCATATTTTAGAGAACATCATACATAATCTGTACCAAATTTTATTGAGATCGGTTAATACATTCCGGAGATATAAACAAAAAATCATTTTTTTTTAACAACTTCAACACCCTGTATCTCTAAAACGGGGCTGTTCCAGACCAATGTTTATAAGGAAAACACATATTATTTTAAAGAGATCTATCTGCCCTCGAAGTTTCCTGCATAAAATTTGAACCACCCTGTATATTTGAAAATGTATTTTAATTAACTTTTTTTGACAATAGAAAAGTTCTGATTTCCATGCACTGTTAAGTATAATTTCGTTCTTACTTGTCAGGGGAAAAGGGAAAGTAAATTTCGGCCCTAATCTTTGTTAAAGGCTTAGAAAATGGAATATACTTGCTGGTACTGCGAACATAGAAAGACAAATATAAATCATTTCTATAAATTTTATCGGTGTACACTGTAGATAAACGAATATAATAATAAACAAGATACTCGACAGGTTTGAATTCAGAGGAAAGTATGTTGTCAAAACATAAAACAAAATAAAACACGTAAATTAAATTGTAACATAATGAGTTACGTTGTTAATTTTCTTCAAAAATTTATGAAATCAGTTAAAGTTGCTTAAGTTAGAGAAAGACCTTATATGCATAAAATTTAATTTACGATTAAAATTTATAAAAAAAATACTTAACAATAATTCGTGTTCACTTTTTATCTTCTAACTAACGTTAGTCCCTGCAGTTCCAGAAACATACTAGACGAAAGTTGCACCATATTCTTCTTACCAGTGGTTGGTCCACCAAATTCAAATGCCCATTGACTAGTAATATTTTTGCTTGTGTGGACCAACGACAATTGGATTAAAAATCATCAAATGTAGTTGTTCTGCTAAATATCATAAATAACTGATCCTTGATCCTTATGATGTAGAGGTATCAAAATTGTTTCGGTAATACCCCAAATGCATATTTGTAGACTATAACAGTCTAACAAAATATCTATAAGCAATATATCATATTCTGAGCAACAAAATTAAACTCGGATATAATCTACACATAACTCTAGCAGCTTTATTTCTAGTATATTATCTGTTTCACTGAATACGCCTCTGTACCCAAGCAAGCTAGACATTTACTGATAAGCAATTAATATTCGTCAAATTCGTAATCCGTCGCATTTTGCCCTTTAGTTTTTAGTTTTAGTGAAAAATTACTGTGATTGAAAGTTAATACTTCAGTGCCATAGACAGTATTTTTGCTGAGACAGTCTTGAGAAAATGTCAGACAACAGTCGTCCAAAGGTACGATCAATTCTATTTTTAGATGGCCTCGGGGAAGTACAAGATTCAGTTATCCTATAGTACTTTATACAGTATGCTTCATAACAGTATATCTTCGTTCGGGGAGGTGAATTTGCGTATGATTTTAAGTAAAAAAGTTCATATAAACATATGTCCATAAATGCTTGGTTACCATGATACAGGGAGTATCAATAAGTTTTCAGTTTTTTGGTACCTCCTAAAGTTTTTGAGATATGTGCTCAAATTTGGAACGTAGGCTAACTTAAATTACCTGCATCATTAGCCCTTCCTAATAGTTGTCACGACCCACAAAGTGGTACTTTTTCTGGGGTAGGACCTCATTTCAGCCCTGCAAACTTTCTTGCGGTACGCCACTGGTCTTTTCTAGAACAATGATTTAATTCCCTGTTCAATTTAGAAACTTTTTTGTCTCTTGTAATATTTTCGTATCTGCTGCTGTTTTCGTGCAAAAAAATAATAAATCATTTCCTGTAACTCAATTTCAAAATCCTCTACTTGTAGAGAATATTTAAAATGTTTTTTTTTTTTAATAGGTAATGCTGTTTGCATTATTATAGTTGTTAATTTGTTATTTATTCTTAACGAAGTAGTACTTAACGACTTTCTAAAACATCAACCGATGATTTTTGAAATTTCTTAATTAACCCTGTTTATTCTTTGTTATCCTGTATAATAAAATTAATAAGTACCTAATTAAAAAGTAGTAAACTCAAAACAATAATTATCGAAGTAGGTAGATGTAGTTTTTGAAAACTGAAGATCAAAATTACGAAAACAAAATATTTATTATCCGGCTAGTCGGAACCTTCTAGAGGATTTTGAAATCGGGCTTTTAATTTAGCTAGTTACAAAAAATTTTATTTTTTTGCCGCAAATACGAAGAGACAAAAAAGTTTCTAAATTGAACAAGAAATTAAACCCTTAATCTAGAAAAGACCATTGGCGTACCAGAAGAAAGATTGTTGACAAAAAAATATAATTTCATTATTATATGAAAAAGGTTTTTTTATGGGGTTTATATCAATGAAAGGGAGAAATAGTAATTTTTATTTTAAAAAATTGTATTGGTGGGTTGGAGTTAATTTTCTCTTCTTACAGTATATAAAGTCAGAATTAGTTTAGCAGAGTTTATAGTTTTCATAGCTACAGTAAAAGTACCTTATTGAAGATTTATTATAAAATTGAATATATTTTATATACAGGTAATTTTCGCAATTACCCCCTTAGTGAATGATGACGCATTTAATTTTTTTACTAGAAAACTATAGATTTTATCGAAAAATTACAAGAGGTAAAAAAGTTGCGCAATAAATCAGTGTTCCAAACAAATATTTTTAAATACATAATTTGCTTCATATAAAAAATTTCCAATAAAATATTGCAATGAGGTTGACTGTTTCAGTCCTTTATAAAATACGCCAATGAAAATATGTACATATGAAATTCAGATATATCTCTAACAAAAACACTGGGTAATCAACTAATGACGGAATCTACTATATCTTCTTCATTTTGTACATTCACTTCAGAAGGATGACTAGATGAACGTACATTTTCTAAACATTAAATGTGATTGTTATTGCATCGAATTTTATGAAGCTTTAACGTTTTTGAAATATTAAAAAAATATATGTTTTCTTGTTTAAAACATTTAAAGTTTATATAGGGTGTTCAACTGAGGCGGATTCTTCCATGTTTTAAGCACTTTGGTTTAGTAAGAGATATTGTTAGGTACGCCTTGTGTGAAGGCAATCTCGTAAGAAGTTATTGTATGTATAGGTACAAAATTTTTCTTTTTCTGGTCGCTTTTGATGGCATTTTGTTTCAGAGATCAAAAAAGAAAGATGAGTCAGGAATACATGGAAAGCATTATGAGAGGAGGATGCTTGCTCTGATCGCATTGAAATGTCTTTTAGACGAAGACATAAAAGATTTCTGGATTCTTTCCAATCCACAGGACGTGATCAAATTCGACGACTTAATTCTTTTGACCGAACACCGCAGTGGTGACAAAAAATTGTTCATGATCCAGATAAAGCACAAAGACGAGGAGAAAAAGCGTCCCATAGTAGCAGAAAAACTAGACGGAACTAACAAGAATCTGGGCTTGAAGTTGTATGAAAAAGCTTTTTTCAAAATCATGCAGGACAAAGATTTTTTTGACATGCACGAAATTTCTAGCAATACGGAAAAGTTTTTCATAATTTTTAATAACTGTAAGGTTAATCAAGACAGAGGAACTGACAATATTGATTTTTGTTCAGCAAACTCTTTCAAATTTATTAACACTTCATCGAATCCAACAAGTACATTAAGAATTACTAACAAAAGTGGAAAATATGATCAAAACTTTATAGATCAATTTTATTTCTACGCAGAACAATTGGACCATGAGGCAATAAATAATGA
This sequence comes from Anoplophora glabripennis, assembly GCF_000390285.2. Lineage (NCBI taxonomy): Eukaryota > Metazoa > Arthropoda > Insecta > Coleoptera > Cerambycidae > Anoplophora > Anoplophora glabripennis. The sequence continues at coordinate 44,293 of NW_019416856.1, forward strand.
AATCGGACGTTTGTTGGAAATAAATGATGACACTGTTAAAGTTATAATAGACTTTTTTTATACATGGGTGGAACATAAAGATGATTGCTTCAGGATGTGGAAGCTTGACGTGAAGGCGAATTTATTGAAAGTACTTATGGGAGATTATGTTCCACCGCGCTGCCTTGACGGTATTAACGAGTCTGTTCTAAATAATATGATAAGCAAATTCGATGTTACAATAATCGCTAAAGAAAATTCTTCTGTATTGGTGTGGAACGAAATTTTCCTTGAAATAAAACGTTTCTGTAATGATCCAGATGTTACCTGGGATAAAATTGTGTCGAAACAAGTCGAAGAAAAATTGTCTTTATTTATTACAAATAGCGGGACTTTATTAATAAACAGTGGAAGTATCACCAAACGTCTCCTGTATATATTTTTGATTGTACAACGCAAAGTACCTTTTTTCATTAAATCAACCAACAGATTATTTGTCAGTTTTAAAGGTAGATTACAGCGTGTACTAGATATATATTCTGTAATTTTTAATGAATACGAAGATACGCTAAGCTTTGTTGGTGACACAAAAGTATTTCAAAATCTTACTGATATTGAAGAGGAAGTATATTTCAAACATTCGAAGAAACTAGAAATTTCATTTCAAGGTAAAACCGATATTGATTTATATAGTTTGCTTGAAAATTATAGCTCAGTAAAACAACAAATATCGGTAGATAATTACATTGAACTGTTGCAAAAAGTATGTATTATTGGTGAACCAAATGACCTTCCCTCCTATTATATCAATCGCCGGATGAATGTTCCGGTACTGAAAAATGAACTTCTTGGAGAGGATGAATTTATGTTCTTCATTTTTAATTTCCCCAGATCAGCAAAAATTAAAATCCGTAGAAGCGTGTCTCTGGAATATTACGAATCATTTCAAAAGTTTTATGAAGATTTCGGACCCCCACAGAACATCATAACAACATGTAAGGAATTTAATAATGGCTATTTGAAACGAATAGAACAAGTTTCAAAAAATCGTGTATACTATGCACTTAAATATATAAGCAAGAGTTATTTTTTACTAATGCATACAAATGGGTCTATAGAGATGTTGAGGGAATATTTGAACTATGATTATAAAAGGGACACGGAACTCACTGAGATGTGCAGAAATTCCAAAGTTAATATAGTTTGTAATGACGCAGGTATGGGAAAATCAACATTTTTGAATTTTATTCATTCGAAATTTTCGCCTGAAGAGTGGGTAATTAACATAGACTTAAAAAAACATGGCGCCGCAATTAAAAAATTTAAGACTGCCGATGAACTAATCAACTTTTCTTATGAATGTCATACAGAAAAATTAAATGAGGCTTTCCATCGTTTTTTTAAACCACTTTATAAGAACTTTCAGCATAGAATCATATGGTTGATAGATGACTATGAAGAAATTAACGAAACAGATTTATTAGAGCTATTTAAATTAGCCACCAAACAAGGATTTAGAATCTGGATTGTTGCTAGGCCCAATTTGAAACAGGAATTTGAGAACGCTTTTGGCGCGTTCTCTATGGAGCTTACAGAATTTAACAAGAAAGATCAAGAAATGTTCATAAGGAAGTATTTAAGGCAAAAAGACAAAAATGAGGAATACATTAATACTACAATGGAAGCTATTGACAGCATAAGGAACTTGCTCGAAGATTCTTTTGTAGGAACATGTCAACAAACCATGATGCTAACTGAAATTTTTTTGAATCATGAGCATAACTTGAAAGAACAGGACTGGCACATCCACGACATATATGAAAAATTTATAAAACTAAAAGTTAGTGATAATTTGTACATCAGAACTATATCTAAGCTAGCTTTAAAAGCTTTCTTCACAGATAATGCCCTAAAGTTGACTTTTGATTTAGAAGAATTCAATGAAGATGTTCAGGTTTTTAAAAATAATTATCCGAAAGATTTTTTTATTACAGGATTTAGCGAAAACGATGTTCCAATTTTTAGCCATAGAACATATGCTGAATTCTTGGCCGCTCGTTGGCTCTTGCATACGGTGGAAAAGCAGCTGAAAGGACAAACTCTTTTCAATGTAACCCATATTCTTGAAACGTTATTTTTGAAGGAACTTCTCGGTATCCGTCTATTTTTCGACAACATGCTGACTAAGAATTTGCCACTTCATTCTGCTATTCTCAACAAAGAAGAAGATAAAATCGAAACATTCATTAATCAACCCAGTTATTTTATAAAGACTGATTTACTTGGAAGGAACATATTCCATTTATTATCTGGTTATGGCAGTTACTTTGATATTGGAATTACGCCAAAAAATGAAGAGTTCGTGAGAAACTTAGATATACACTCCGAAATAGTTCGAAATGGTGAAGATATTTTGCTGAAACCTTTAGAATCGGTGAAACCTGATCAAGCAAAAGCAAATGTATATCAATATTTGTCAAAAATTTCTTTCTTTGGCATAATAATAGATATTTTAAAAGTTGACGCTCTACTTAAATTGAACCCTATTGATTATGCGTTGCTCTCAGGATCACTCTTGGAACTAGATGCATTACTTCATACAAGAAATATAATTACAGAATCATCATTATCTCTGATAGAACAAAGGAAATATTATTTGCTATATCATAGCATACAAAATAACTACAAAAATATACTTACTACATTGGACGTAAAGGGTTCAAATAATATAAAGGTGAAAATATCTTTAATGGCTTACAGTACATAGTATACATTCTACAGATTTATATGAGGATATTTAAAAAAATACAACGCCATCTTCAATTTGTCTTTTATAATTCACTATGCATTGCGTGCCTTTTTGACAATGTTATAGAGAAATCCTTAGACATTCGAAAGAAATATAATATACAGAATATCCAATGAAAATGTATACTTGATCATCTGATTTATTTAACCAATACCTTAACTAACATACATATGATCTTTTTTCATACAATGTATTCCCTTTTTAAACGTACTAACTTTGACTGTTCATAGGAGACATGATTTTGAACGAAGAATTTCAGGTAAACATTGATCGAATTTAAGTGTTTGACCTGTTTTATGATAATAAAAAAGAGAAAGTAATAACAAAACCAAATTGGATATAACTTGTAGCGATGTAATGTCCTTTAAGAATGAGACAAATGATTCGCTATAACCACTAGTGGCATGGTAGACGAGTTTTAACCAGGATTTCAAACGAAAAATTATCATAAAATAAAAGGTTCCTGAGTAAACGGCATCCAATCCTTTTAGTGCACATACAAATTTCACAAGATTTTAGTTGATCAGACAGATCTGGTAGGAGATGAACTTGTTTGTTGATCAATAGTTATCAAGTAACACAAATAAATAATTGTTAATAGGTACCAGAAGAACTTTGAACATCTACTTGAAGTTCTCTTTACTACTATATTCATCGGTTGTTACTGTTTTATTTTAATTAATTCCTGTTTTCTACTTAGCAGCACCTTAACAAATTTATCTTTGTAAAAATTGTAATAAACATTTTCCGTTTCAACTAAAATTCTGTGTAATCTGTATGTGCACTGAAAGTAATTCACGCCATTTACTCAGGTCTCTTTAATTCTATCGCAATTTTGCAAAAACAGATTTTCGTTGGAAACTGATTAGCGATTCGAAAAATATCATAAAAAATTTCAAAGAACCTATGTGCGTAGAAATTCTGTTTAAAAAAATTGGCACTGAATACCCGTCTATTACGCCACTGGCAATTGCAGTAAAATTGTTTCGAAATACCCTCATATATTTCGTTGTACTTACACAGGCACACACAATAAAGTGTTCTATTCTACGGATCGCATCCATTATGTCACCCTATGTACTTGGACCCACAGAAACCGAATCTGGAATGCTCCGTCACCCTCTAGGTTTTTACACTGCTGAAACCACCTTTAAAAACAACGAAAACTCAGTGGCTGTTTCTCGTTTCCTGCAAAGAAGTGGTATAGATTTATAATTTAGTCGATATGTGATACTTAGATCGATAATTGGTGCTTAGATCGGTATTTGGTGCTTCGATCGTACTGTGTGCAGTGTTTGTGGATCCATAAACTGTTAAATAAGCTCGTATCACTAATTTGTTTGCTGCTTAGCGTGATCGAATTTCGCAATCTCCGGATTGCAAATTTGTGATTTGAGTTTGTGACCTGAATTTGACGAATGCAGATTTTTATCGATTTTTATATTTTAAAGGTACTTTTCTGACAGAAAGGATACAAGGGTTGATTGGGTCTTAGGATACCCAAATTATGCAATACGACGCATTGACTTGTACTCAAGGAAAAACCTACTGGATGGTCATAAAAGTAACCAAAACCTTCTGGTTTTGGCCGCTTTTATGGATGTCAGAGATTTATGGAAATCCAAATACGCAGGATGACATAGGTCTCATCCGTGGAATAGACCAAGTGTTTATTTTGTATGCCTGTGTTAATAGAATGCTTTAATCCGTTCATATTTTAGATTGGACATTCTAAAATGAGTTTACTCCACTTGGCAGTTACTGCGAAGAACCTAGAAGCTGTAAAGAAACTAACAAACGAGTACTGCTTAGATGACTGGGGAGTGGACGAAAAAGGAAACACACCATTACATATTGCCTGCAACCAAAGAGATGATTCGCTTCTAAACTACTTCTTTAATGAAGAAGACATTGGCGTAGATTTTCTGAACAAAAAGAATTTGGAAGGCCAAAGTCATTTACATATTCTCGCACGTCGAGGCCACGTGAAGTGCATTAAAAGAATCATTAAAGCTTTTCCCGAAATTAACATTGATTCCGTGTGTTCTAATGGTAACACACCTTTCATCATGAGTATTATATTTAATAACATCCAAGTTGCTATAATTTTACGGTCTTACCGAGCTAACGTTTTACACAGAAACAATAAAAACATGACGGCTTTGCACTACGCAGCCTCAAAAGGGTTTTTCAAATGCGTAGAAAAACTTTTAGTGTGGGGTGTTAAGGTAGACGAAAAGGATGATTATGGCCTTACACCTCTGATAAAAGCTAGTTCTTGGGGCCATGCAAATATTGCTGTACTGCTTTTAAAAAATAAAGCCAAATTAAATTTATACGATAATAACAAATGTACTGCCTTACATCATGCAGTTAGGAGGAACCACATAGAAATTGTAGCGTTGTTACTAAAATATAAAGCAAATGTAAACTGTGTCAATAAAATGAAAGAAACTCCTTTAACAATTGCCTGCAAAAATAATTTTTCTAAAATAGTAAAATTGCTTTTCACACGCAATATAACTTATGGTAAAAAAAATGCGTTAAGGATATCAATTAAAGGTAATCACTTGGAATGTATTGATGTATTGTTTCAGGCAGGTATTACTCTGTAATTTTTTTATATAAGTTTGATACAGAATAAAATAATGTAAGTGATACAATATTGTGCAATTGTATGTTTAGCTATATAATTGTTAACCCTCTAAAGTCACACTAGTGCGAATTCGCACTAGTGTGACTTTAGTGTGGGCAAAAGTGTGACATAATCTAGAAATAAAGTAAACTGAAATGCAAATTTCCAATTTTTTTCACCTCATTTTACGTGTAGAATAGATTCAAACATTGTTTATTTAGTTTTTGTTAATATTTTTTTATTAATGGATTAATTGTAACATGTATCTGTCAATATTTGTGGATAATATTGTTTAAATTAACATTTTTATACAAAAGAGTGCAAAATAAACATCAATTACAGAAAAGGAGCCAAAAATCACAACTCCAAAAAATGCTTGTATTCGAGATACCAGAAAAATTGATAATATCATTTTATCAATATGGGGTATTTTTTCTTAAAAATATATACTTTGAACTTTAAAATTCTTTTTTACATTTTCTCTTATAAAAAAATTCGAAATAAAAAAAAGTCATTTTTCGAAAAATATTTTTTTCAATCGCATTTTTTATTAACAAATTATTTTTTTGTCAAACTTAATTACATCATTCGATTTCTCGTAAAATTTTGCCCCAGTTTTGATACAAATACACTGTTTTCGTTAACAAATAATGAAGACATAAAGGTTCAAAGTTGGCAAAATCCCAACTCGCACTAGTGTGACCTTTAAGGTTAAGAAAAAAAATTTAATGTAAACATTCATTTCATGTTTTCCTCTAACGTTTAAAAGAAAAGATCGAGTTTTGGGGAGGTTATACAGGGTGTTGCATCACGTGAGGGGCATGGCTTAATAGGCTTTACATCTAGTGTAAATCGCCTATAGAAATAACTTCTTGACCATTCTTTATTGAGATACAGGGTGATTTATGATTTTTGGTCAAAACTGCTTTATGTCATAACTTTGGTAGGGAATGGAATAATGGATTCATATTTGGTAGGGTTAATGCACTCACGATACTTCATGTATGCATGTATGACAGCAAAAAGAATCTAGGTCCGGACTGCAAAAATTGTTAATTTTTTGTGCAAGTCTAGAAAACAACACTCTGTATGTATTTTTTTGAAATTCCGATACGATATTCGGAAAGAGCATAAAAAAGTGATCTTAAGGACGTCTTTCTTTTTTTTGTTACACTTTGGTGGTTATTTAAATAAGCTATTGAATATACGAAACTAAGGCTTCTAAAACTAAATTACGTAAAGGACACATGATAAAAATGGTTTTGCAACTAAAATTAGCGAAGGATTAATTGAGGGTAGATTTTGTAAATAAGCATGCATATTTTAAACCTCATTTTCTTTAAATAATATGTATTCCAGGTCCGGACTGCAAAATTTTTAATTTTTTTTGTAACTCTAGAAAACATCGCCCAGTATGTATTTATTTGGTATTCCCATACGATTATCGAAAAGAACATAAAAAAGTAATCTCAGCGACATGTCTCTTTTTCTTGATGATTATTTAAAATCGCATGATAAAAACACATGACAAAAAATAAATTATAATCGTCGATTTCGATTGCCATCGATACGTTGAGCAATTGGAAACTTGGGTAAACGAGTATGAAAATGTATCGAAGTTGAGGAGGCCACTTTGAAAATTTGCAAATATATTTACAAAATTTGGTTGTTCTGTATTAAGGCATTGCTGAAATGCGGAGTTTTTTCAATTTTTTAAAGACATTTTCTGAGGCCAATATCTCCGCAACCGTAGGTATGAGAAAAAAAAATCATATGAAAAATCAATTTGTTTTGGTGTCCTCTACACGCACCTGTTCTACGTCCATTGAGTTGTGAATGACCCCGTATATCAACAAAAATTATGTCTTTGTGGAACGAACACTTGTATCGACTTCTACATTCAACGGCAATGGACAATGTACATTTTTACTAATGTGGACCTGGCTTAAGACGCGCAAATAATGTAATGTTTCGTTGATACATTTTTTATAGCTATAATGAGGGAATTTCTTAAAAAAAAAAGTAATTTTAAATCTTGCCTATATTTTTTACACAACTTTCTTTTCCAGAAGACATTTGTCTGAAAGCTGCTAGTAATTTGATATACTGTAATTTACATTTAAATTTGTTTGTGGATTGCTTCTTTTCACTATTTCATAACTACTAACGGATTCGAAAAATATTATAATTCAACATTTTTATTTCAAATCAATTTGGAACAGCGGCTTCTCTCAAAATGTTTTCTGATCTAACAATAAAGTACCTACAACAAATTTTTATTATTTTTAGTTTAATAATATTGTAGTTATTAATTATTTACTTACCTTAAGGCAAATCTATTTGCACACAAACGATATTGATAAATTTTATCGCTACAGATAAACGCAACAAACACACAAAATACATATCAGATTTGTATTGGGCACTGGACTTTTTTTAAACAAGAATATGAAATTTAATAATAAGAGACTTCGTAAAACTGTAGCTATAAATCATAAAATTCAGTTTTTTTTACTTCAAGATTTAAATGTTAAATATTTTGAAACAAGAAAACTTTTGGGGCAAAAACATGTACTAAAACTAGCCACTGACTGACTGATTAGTAAGGCACGACATTTTTAGTTCGTTTTCACTAACGTACGGCAGGATGGGTGAGGGAACACCGCCGTTCCGCTAGGAATAACAAATAAAACCGGAATCGGCAATAATCGACATTCTAACGACAGCAGTAGGTAGGTAGGTAGTATCCGGTTACGTCGCAGCGTGTCAGATATGTTTTTTGTTCTTTCGATGAAATTTTTTCTGTCTTAAAAAGTAAATACATAGGTATGTCGAAATTAAGTACTAACAAACAAGTGTTTCTCCACGCATTGCATCTTGTAGTAGAAACAATTCGTCGGTGGTACCCAAATGAGATTAATTAATAAATAGCACAGACCAAGGCAGTGTTTTTCAAATCCACGAAACGTATTCGTCAATTCCAGCAATAGTGTCCTGGCATTCCAGAACCTCCACAACCCATTCTTACACGATGGGGGACATGGTTAGCGGCATCATTTCATTATTTTAAACATTTTCAAAAAATAAAATCCGTAATTTTACAATTCGATGCCAAACAATCCGCTGCTATTCGGAAGAGCCAAATAAAATTTCAAGATAGTCGAGTTGGACACAGTTGGAGAATATTTACAACAATTACATTCCAATTGCAGATGCTATAAAAAAACTTACAAAATACTGCATTACCGTTAGATGAATCACTGCAAATGGTAGATGACATACAAACAGTGCTATATGCCAGAGAAAATTTGACAATGACTTCTCCAGATGAAGACACCTTCATAGCAATAGCTCTCCCATGGATTCATTAACTGCTTTTAGAGATTACTTCAAATATGCACCTATAACGTCATTAGATGTCGAACAACCGTTTTCGTTATATATAAGAATATTTTTTAATTGCGTAAGATGATAAAATAACCAAAAAAACTGCCTAATATCGAGACAAATAAATACCTACTTACAGACAATAATAGTCGAACATTTTACACTGTATTGCAAAATATTCTTGACGACCCATACGATTTTACATATATTTTAATTATATATATCCCAAATTTCGACCAAAACTTTCTCAACACGAAAGTTCTCTTTATTTAGACGTTATCTCCTAAGAAAACGGTATCCGTTCATTTTTACAAAAATATGGCCACTTCAATTTTCATTATCCGGCTCTGATGTAAATTAATGCAACATAAACAGCAAAAATTTGCGACTAAGTAGTCACTAGAAATACATACATATACAGGGTGTTTCAGAAAGACCTCCCGAAATACAGGGCATGATAGTACGATAAAAAAATAAGAATTTTTTGTTTTCGAGATACAGAGCGACAAAATAACATTTTTTTATATAGAATTTTTACGAAAGTTTCTAAACGGTGCGAAATATTTTTATGAAATTTGGTATTCCGGGGTTTTTAAGGATGCCAAATACGCTGGTGTAATTATTTTTTTGGATATTTTTATTAGAGGGCGTTAGTTATGCTACATTCCTATTACATTTTAAGTTCTAAATTTTTTAAGCTTAAGTTTTTTACGATTCGGTCTCCAATTTCTAATGTACAATTTTATTTTCTAAAAATAATGTACTGTTATTAGAACTTCCTAATGGGGGCGGTTTTTGAGAAAGCATGTATAAAATAAGTGACTTTTCTCAAAGTAGGCTTATGTTAAAACTTATTGATGGATGTCTCATAAACAACGCATACATTTTTAGTAATATTTTAAACTCTAATTAACTTTATATCAAAATCTTAGTGACTAATTAGTCATTTCTAACTATAGTCACTAACAGTCACTAAAATTTTAATAGGGTTAATTAGAGTTTAAAATGTTACTAAGGATGTATGCGTTGTTTATGAGACATCCATCGATAAATTTTGACATAAGCCTACTTTGAGAAAAGTTATTTTATACACCGACTTTAATTAAAAGTCTTTTTTCTCGAAAACCGTCCACATTAGGAAGTTCTAACAAGAGTACCTACATTATTTTTAGAAAATAAAATTGTACATTAGAATTTACATTAAAAAAAATTAGAACTTAAAATATAATAGGGATGTAGCATAACTAGCGCCCTCTATGAAATATCGAAAAAATTTCGTAAATATTCTATTTAAAAAATTTTATTTTTCGCTCTGTATCTCGAAAACAAGAGAAGATAGACATATAGTTCATACGACAAAAAATTATTTTTTTTTTGTCGTTCTATCACCCCCTGTATTTACGGGAGGTCTTTCTGAAACAATCTGTATACCTACAGGGTGTTTGGTAAGTAGATGCATTCCGAGCAGGAAGTTATAGTACAAGTGATTTAAGATATATTTCCTTAATATACCATATTCCAAAAGCTCTTAGTTTCCGATCTACAGGGTGTTAAAGTTTTAACAAAAGAATGCAAATTTATAAATATTGCGAAAACCGCTCAGAATATTTCAATGAAATTTTGCAAGCTTTAACAGTTAATAGCAGTTCATGTTTTACGATAAAAATATTGTTTTCAGTTTCACCAGTGGCGTGGGCATAGGCACGTCTCTGGATATTTTTAAAGAAAAAAATGATACGCCACTGATTTTTCTCAAAATAAAAATTATTTTTGAATTTCTTGTTCAATTTGGAAGAGAAAAGGTGTCTCGTCTATTTTTCTTACGACGCACCGTTTTCGAGTAAAAAAATTATAATCGATTTATTGCATGGCGTAATCCGGTTTCAGTAATTTGAAAAATAGCAGAAATTATCCACTCAGCTTTTTTTTGTACCAATTTTATTACAAAAAATATCCAGAGACGTGCTTGTACGTACGCCCCTGGAGAATCTAAGAACAATATTTTTATCGTAAAACATGTATTATTGTTAACTGTCAAAGCCAGTAAAATTTCATTAAAATATTCTGAGCACTTTCCGCAATATTTTTAAATTTGCATTTTTTTAATAAAACTTTGTAGATCGGAAACTAAGCGTTTTCGGAATATGGTATATTAAGGAAATATATCACAAATCACTTGCAAGGAATGCATCGCCTTACCAAATACCCTGTATATTAAGTGAACTGTTCAAATGGTTCGTCACTCATCAAAAACTAACGTCATCCAAGATATGTTTTATCAGTTGTTTCACCGATGAAACTGAATTCGCCTCTGTATCCAAATGAAATAAACGTTTACTGATAACACTGGATATTTCTTTTCAATTAGATTTCATTATCATTGGTCTGGGTTGCACGTTATCACAATTTGCAGTAACAATTATTTTTAAATTTAGTGAATAATTGCTGTGCTTAAATTGGTAATAAAAAGTTCACTACCATTGACATAGTTATCAAATTAATGCTGTAGATATGTCAGGCACCAGCCGTTTAAAAGTAAGTGTTTGTTATTCTATTTTTATATATGTTAGGGTAAGAACCTACGAGTATGTGTTTGCTTCGACAAATTTGTACTAACGAACGTACAAATAAAAACGTGGTCGAAGTTGGCTCCGACACATTGGACGTAGGGAGTAGCTTATAGCGACCAACTTAACCTCATTTCTCAACGAGCTGTATAGCAGCTGTCAGTTTCAATAACGTTAATGACTATATAACTTTATTTTAAAGAATAATCGTGATAACAATAACAAACAATTAAAGGAGAACAAACGCAAATCTTTTTTTAACACTGTGTGGCAGGTACCGACTGATACTCCCACCATTTGTGATAAAACACGTACAGAAGTTCTTGGTGCATTTTCCATTATTTCTTGGACATTTTAATTCTTTAGTCCGCTTTTTAGGTCGGCCGCTTCCTTCTTTTCTTGTTACACTGCCCGTTTCACGAAAAACATTAACACAACGCTGAACTGCACTTTGAAAAATTTTGTACTCAACAACGCCGGGAAATTGATTTTGAAATTCTATGAAACATTCCTCAATAGAATACTTCCATATTCCGTCAATCTTGCGTCCATTTCTAAAGTAGGACTCTATGATAAACACTTTTTGTTCTTGAGAAAACATCATTTTAAACGCTTTTTAAAACGAAAATATTCAAATTGATAGCGGCGACATAGCGCTTTGACAGATGACGTTTAAGTTCATTTGCTATACGCTACGCCCTACGTCCAAATTTTCAGAACCAACTTGACCACGTTTTTATTTGAACGCTCGTTATTAGACTACAAGCCCATCAGAAATTTTCAAGGAGTCATTTGACCCAGTAAGAATTACTTATAAATCAATACTACCACATATAACAATAACAACTTTAGAAACTATGCCGTCAATTCTTGTTGGTATAGGTGAGTACACAGTAAGCTAAACCTGTCCACGGCATTTCTAAAGTATATAGGTTATTTAAAAAAAAAATTAACCTCGACCTAATGCCGTACAGAAATAGCAATACTGGAAGCCAGAAAACATTTTGATTTTCCGACAATTTTTGCCCGAGTTTTGGTGATTTATTACAGTAGGTACGGCATTTACACTGCAAGTTTCGGATCGACACATAGATAAATTTTTAAGCGACGCCGTACGTACTTGCTGATACAGATTTTAATTCTATTTTATAAAATAATGACATTTTTGGCCGTGCCGTACATTTTTCATTAAACATGTGCTTACTATAGGAAAATTAATTTCCCTCTGAGAAGTAGAAATTCACGGTGAAAAATTTTTGCGGCATTAATATATTTCGTTAATACTGACAACAATAATCAACCAAAAAAAATGCCTTACAAAAAAATGGTTCTAAATGGCTTGAAATATATTTTTGCAAATAAGTATTACTTGCAAGAAATGATTTTATTTTTACTACTATTTTCTCCTTAATACAAATTATTTACTACTGTACTTACGGCCTTTCTATAATGAGACTTACAATATCATATAGAAATATTTTTCAGTAATTCCGTACATATTTGTCGATACAGGAGTGAGAAACCCCGGATGCAAACCCCTATTCTGACCTTTATGATTTCCGATCATTGAAAAATGATCGGCATTGTTGCTAAAACATTATTTAAGATGTAAAATAATTTTTAAGTAATATGCCGTTTAGAAACCATAGGTCGGTATAAATATTAATTTTTTTTTTCTACAACAATCTTAAAGTTGTTTTTGTAACAAATGCACTTTTAAATTATTTTTACTAATTTCAAACATACAGGGTGTTACAAAATTCGCGGACACGGACTGTGGGATCATATTAAGCTAGATAAGGTGATAAAAAAGTGTCTATGATTTTTCAATCGGACCAATATTTTTCGAGATATAGCAGTAGAGAGATAGTAGGTACGCAACTCCATACAAGCTGTAGCACAATGTGCTGAAGCATGTTTAGCAGCAGGTGGTGGAAATTTTGAACAATTCGTTTGTCATAATTGTTTATCAAGTGATAAAAAATTGAAAATTTTTATTATTTTTGGATATTTAAAACTGGCGTATCTCGAAAGGTATCGATCTGATTGAAAAATGATAAGAGACATTTTTTTATGACATTATCTAACTTAACATGATCGCGAATTTCGTAACACCCTGTATATTGTATACCAATGGCATACTTCAATTTTTGCATAAATAAATTGTTCAAACAATTGTAAGAGAAGTTGCAAATATGTAAATGCAAAGGTACTGTTACTTCAAAACATATATTTTATACCACTGTTTTAAATGTAAGTATTTATATAGGAATTCTCATGAATATTGAATAAAAATTAATTTTTTATTGTTATATGTATTTATTTAAAAATAATCTTTCTTGCACGTCATTAAATTTCTAAATTTCTCAAAATATTTTCTCGATTCTCTATACACATTTTTTTTAATCTTAAAGACAATGGCATCATAATTTCTACGGTATAAATTTAATTTTTGGACTTATACAGTTTCGGAGAATTGTTCCAACGAATATGTACAGCATAAGAAATATTAAAAGAAAAGCTAAAGTACATATGAAATATAAAAAAACATGTGATGAATTGCACTTGGAAGAATTTAAGAGGTTACGTAGATTAATTAAAGATCAAATCAAATTGGCGTATGAAAATTACTTAATTCAGATCCAGACAGCAATTCCTCACAATGTCCAGCAGTTCTGGTCATTTGTGCATTCAAAAAATAGAAGTAGCAGAATCCCTGGGAGAATGTCTTATGATGATATTATACTAGATCAACCACAAGATATTGTCAGTGCATTTAGTAATTTCTTTAAAAGTGTTTTTACTATCTCTGATGATAGTTTTTGTCCCCAGGAAAGTAATTTTAATATTAACAATATCCATTTTGGGTTAATAACAGAGGTGGAGATTCTTGATGCTGCTAATAAGCTTAAAAATAAATTCACTTCTGGTCCTGATAAGATACCTTCATTCATTGTGAAAGATTGTATACGTGTATTTGTTACTCCACTTTGTTATTTATTTAATCTGGCAGTGAAATGTATTGAGTTCCCTAAACTATGGAAAATAGCTAGAGTATGCCCTATTCTCAAAAACGGTGATAATAGCCTTATTTCTAATTATAGACCAATTTCTATTCTTTCGAATTTTGCAAAATTATTTGAAATTGTCTTATATAACCGCATTTATCTATCTGTACATAATCAATTGTCTCAATCTCAGCATGGCTTCTTAAATAATAGATCAACCATAACGAATTTAACTATATTTGCCCAATTTGCATTTGAAGTTCTTGATAATCAAGGACAGGTGGATGCAGTTTACACTGACTTTGCCAAAGCTTTCGATAGGATTAGTCACACTGTATTATTGAATAAACTAGGTAATTTTGGTTTTGTTGTTCTAGCTCAAAGGTTTATTTCATCTTATTTAAAGCAAAGGGAACAATATGTTGAGTATAATGGCTTTAAATCCCCGGCATATTTAACAACGTCAGGCGTGCCTCAAGGATCTAACCTTGGCCCTTTGCTATTTTTACTCTTCATAAATGATTTGAGTCATGTCCTTGATTGTCATAAACTATTTTTTGCTGATGATTTGAAGATTTATAGAGATATTAATAGTGTTGAGGATTGTATAGAGATACAAAATGACCTTAACAAGTTATTGATATGGTGTAATGAAAATCAATTGTACCTGAATTCTTCTAAGTGTAAAATTGTTTCATATAGCAGAAAGAAATGTATTCTTTATTATGATTACAAATTAGAAAACATTGTTTTGAATCGTGCCGACTCTTATAAGGATCTTGGCATTCTGTTTGACCATGAACTATCATTCAACCAACATATTTCCTTGAAAATCGGTGAAGCAATGAAAATGTATGGATTTATAGTTAGAAATTGTAGAACGTTTACTAACATTGATGCTTTGAAAATACTATACTACTCTTATGTGCGTTCCAAACTTGAGTATGGTTATGTGATTTGGTATCCATTCTATAGATGTTACAAAGTTGATATTGAATCGATCCAAAGGAAATTTTTGAAATATCTAGTATATAAAATTGATGGTGTTTATCCTGAAAGAGGTGTAGCTTATAGCCTGTTAAAAAATAGGTTCAATTTAATTAGTCTAAATTTAAGGCACAAATGTGCTACACTTTCTATTTTATACAAACTCTTACATGGCCAAATAGATTGCTGTGATCTATTGAGTCAATTAAATTTTGCTGTGCCTAGGTCATCGATTAGACATACTGTGACTTTTTATTGTTGTGCACCCAAGACAAACTTGCTATTTAAATCGCCCATTTTTGTGATGTGTAATAATTACAATAGACTTAGTCACCTCTGTGATATTAATGCATGTACACTGAGGGAACTTATACAAGTAGCTGTTCGGAATTTGAATGATGATGTTTTACCTTAATTTATAACCCATATATGTATTCATAATTGGTTTAAATTATGACTTGGATTATATATTTTCTTTCTTTTTTAGACATTCTGCTTTGATAAATTTAACTCCGTTTTTTTTTATTTTTTATTTATTTTTACTTCTGTATTTGCCCTGTAAATGGAATCTCTGTTGGGCAATAAAGCAATTATTATTATTATTATTATTATTATTATTATTTGTCAACTGTAAAATAAAGGTCGAACGCAGTGCATTATTATTGCAAAAAGTGGTAGATGTTGATAAAATTTATGGAAAAGACAGTCAATCTTAAAATTGTTGCTCTAGATCTAGATAATATCGTAGATATAGGTTCGAATTGATCCAAAGAAACGTATCGAAAAAGAAAAAAAATCAAAGAATTGAAATTAAGTGGCTCTTTACAACTAACAAAGTAAGATGTACAAAACAGCGTTATAAATAAAATGTCCCAGGATCAGGCAAAAGCTGCTCGGAAATTTGCTCTTTTTGCATCCATCGGTTTTTGCAGTGCCTTTCGAAAACCAATTTTTCTGCGTTGGACCTTTATTTCACAGTTAACAAATTGGTGAAATATGACTTCAGGTATCTTAAATTGTAGGTACTTTAATTGCCTGCAACATAAAATAACTAATTTTCCGATAGGTTGTTTAGATTTTCATGGACAGTAAAAAAAATTTAAAAACACGTAATTTTGTCGCTTATTTTCTATTTTTTAACTTCTTTCGAGTTAGTTTTTTTGATATTATCATTATTATCTACATACCCCATCATAAAGTGTAATAAAATATATACTAATAACTTTTTTACGTTCAAAATTTAATTCGACTGAAGTGTACAGCAGGCAGCATTATTACATTAAAAATATGTGCATCTCTTACTTTTAAAATCATTAAAATGTTAGTCCAGTGCATCATGAAGATATTTTGTAGTTTCCGTTAACGATTTGTTCGTTATTTTGAAATTCATCAGAGTTTGAATAACTTATTTTTGTTTTATTTTTGTTATTATTTGCAAGTTACACAAAAATACTCCAGATATAAATTGATTACTCAAGTAATTTACTTTTCACCGATATTTAAATTTTAAACAAATACCTTTCAAGTTGATAATAGCATTATATGAGGGATTCGATGTCTACCTAAAAGGTGACAAATTCATCGGTTTTGTCCCTGTGACCGTCTCTGCCGCCACTTCCCTATGTGTAACTCTGAGTACACCTCTTCTTTACGTCTTTACCTGAAGAAATAACAGCTTAATTAATATCTAATAGACTTAAATTAGAATCTACCAAATATTTTAAAACAATTTTACCATACACCAATAACTTTTTCAGGGCTATTAATATTACTACTATAGTCTTTTAAATGGAAGATGCACTTCTGAATAAGTTTTAGGTCTGTAACATTTACTGATTTCGACTTTTACAGTCATAAAAGTTAAGAATAAAATAATAATTTAATAAATTCGAATGGAAAGATTGATAGTGATACTAAAACTACAAATAGAATTTATATCAATGNGAGTTAAAATTAATTGTTTATTATTATATTTATTTAAAAATAATACTTTCTTGCACGTTATTAAATTTCTAAATTTCTCAAAATATTTTCTCGATTCTCTATACACAATTTTTTTTAATCTTAAAGATAATGCCATAATTTCGACGGTATAAATTAAATTTCTCTTGAAATTAGGATAAAACTCATTTAACTTAAAACTTATGCAGTGTCGGAGAATTGTTCCAACAAATATGTACGGTATTGCAATTTTCATTCTTTATATTATATTTGATGGTGAAAATTTGTAAATGTCGTATAGTTATTAATGGCCTAAAAATGTAGTAAAAATTTAAGGAAAAATATTATCAATTATGTAAAATTCACTAGTTAAAAATGTACGGTATTGTTTTTTTTACTTATGAAAAGTCAATTACAGCCATAATATTTTGAATGTAACCTTTTTAGTTTATAATAAGGAATTTTCAAAATTTATTTAATTGTTTTTTTTTAATTTGTACTATTAATTATAACCGGCCATGATTTAGTACGATAGTTTTTGGTTATATTTTATCAAAAAAGTGGTTGCCGTACAGAAATTAAATCCCAGTTCAAAGTCCAAATATTTCCTGGCTGCCGGTATTGCTATTTTTGTACGGCATTAGACCTTTAGGCATTTTTTCTTTCTTTCTAATATTAACTGATTTCAGAGATCAAAAAAGAGGATTGAATCAGGAATACATGGGAAGGAATACGAAAGGAAGGTGCTTGCTTTAGTCGCTTTAAAATGCTTTTTAGACGAAGATATAAAGGATTTCTGGATTCTTTCTAATACACGGGAAGTCGACAAATTCGACGACATAATTCTTTTAACGGAACACTGCAATGGAAAGGAAAATTTGTTTATGATGCAAATAAAACACAAAGATGAGGAAAAAATACGTCCCGTAGTAGCAGAAAAACTAGACGGAACTGACAAAAGTCTGGGCTTGAAGTTGTATGAAGAAGCCTTTTTCAAAATCATGCAAAATAAAAATTTTTTTGACATGCACGAAATTTCCAGCGAAACGGAAATCTTTTTCATACTCTTTAACAATTGTACGGTCAACCAAGAGATAGTAAGTGAAAATATAGGTTTTTGTTCTAAAAAACCAGAAAGGTTTATTAACACTTCATTAAACCAAGAAAGCGTATTAAAAATTACCAATAAATGTGGAAAATATGACCAAAACTTTTTAGACCAATTTTACTTTTACACAGAACAATTAGATGCTGAGTCAATAGATAATGAAATTGGAAGTTTACTAGGAGTAAATGATGAGACCGTAGAAGTTATTGTAAATTTTTTTCTCGCTTGGGATAAAAAGGATGGTTATTATGTTAACAAACTTTACAAAGTTAATGTTAAAGTGAAATTGCTGGATATACTTTTTGGGGACTTTGTTCCACCCCGTTCTCTTGAAAAGATTGATGAATCAATTTTAAACAATATAGTCTGTAAATTCGATGCGACAGTGATTGCCCAAGAAACTTCTTCAGTGTTGATGTGGAACGAAATTTTTCATGAAATACAAAATTTTTACAGCGATTTATCAATGGAATTTAAAGATTGGGATCAGCTTGCACCCCAACATGTAGAAGAAAAGTTATCTTCGCACGTCATAAACAGTGAGGCTTTTGCAGTATATCGTGGACGTACCACTATTCGACTCCTGTATATATCTATGGTTATTCAACGGAAAGTGCCTTTTTTCATTACAACCTCTAACAAATTATTTGCTAGTTTCATAAAGAAAATATTACTTGCGCTTAATATATATTCTGTTATTTTCAATGCCGATAAACAAAGACTCGCCTTTCTTGACACAATAAAAGTATTTCAAAACTTTAGAGACATGGAGGAAGAATTATACTTTAACCATTCAAGAAAACTGATGATTTCATTGCAGGACAAAACTGCTATTGATTTATATGGTTTAATAAAAAACTGCAGCACCATTAAACAGGAAATATCAGTTGATAGCTATATTGATTTATTAACTAAAAAATGTGTAATTGGCAAAGTGAATGATTTGCCAATATACTACATAAACCGCCACATAAATGTTCCAGTAATAAATAGCAAGGTTTTTAATGAGGATGAATATATATTTTTTATATACAGTTTTCCTTCGAAAGCAAAAATAAAAAACCATAGATGTATAGACGTCATTCACCTCATTCAATCCTATGATGAGTTGTACGAAAAACCTCATCACATTATTAAAACTTCAACTGAATATGATATGGCGTTAACAAATTTGTTAGAACGTCTCTTCTCTAATCGTACATACTTCATACTTAAGTATATAAAACATGATTGTTTTCTGTTAATGCAGACTAATGCTTCAATCGAAATTCTAAGACCATATTTAACATGCCATCTTGCAAAAGACACAGACATTATGAACATCTACAAAAAATGTAATATAAATATAATCTGTAATAACGCCGGTATGGGAAAATCCACATTTCTGAGTTTTATAAATTCGGAGTTACTATCGAACCAGTGGGTCATTCACATGGATCTAAAAAAATATAGTGCCAGAGTCAAGAACCTTAAAACAGTAGAGGATCTCATTGACTTCTCCTACAATTGTCAAACTGATGACCTAAGTGAATCTTTCCATACTTTTCTTAAACCACTTTATAAGCACCTGAAGGAACAAATCATATGGTTGATAGACGACTACGAAGAAGTAAGCGAGCCAGGTTTATTGGATCTATTTAAATTAGCAAGTAAAGAGGGATTTAATATTTGGATTGTAGCTAGACCCTACTTAAAAGTGGAGTTTGAAAGCTTTTTCGGAGTATTTTCCATGCAACTTGCTGAATTTGATAAGACAGATCAAACAAAATTTGTCCAGAAGTACCTAACACATAAGAATAAAAATGAAAATGACATTAAAGTTATTATGACGGCAATAGAAACCATAAGGCATTTGCTCGAGGATTCTTTTATAGGTACGTGCCAACAAATCATGATGTTAACGGAAATATTTTTGAATCCGGAGAACAATTTGAAAGAACATAAGTGGCACGTTCACGACATATTCGAAAAGTTTATAAATTTAAAAGTCGATAATGATTACGGAGTACGGAAAGAATGGTATATCAGAACTATATCTAAACTGGCTCTGAAGGTATTCTTTAAGGATGATGCTTTAAAAAATGTCTTCGACATGGAAGAATTTAACGAAGATGTACGTATTTTTAGAAATGATTATCCCAAAGATTTCTTTATCACAGGATTTGTAGAAAATCATATACCAATTTTTAGTCATATGACGTATGCTGAATTTCTAGCCGCGCGTTGGATATTACATACAGTGAAGAAGCAGTTAAGTGGATGCACGCCTTTTAATATAACCAACATTTTTCGAATGTTGTTTTTGAAAGAGCTAACTACAATCCGATTGTTTATCGACAACATGGTAACAAAAAAATTACCACTACATTCCGCCATCGTTAACAAAGAAGATGGTAAAGTCATGAAATTAATTGATGAAATAAGTAATTTTTCCCAAACAGATTTCTTGGGGAGATCCATCTTCCATCTATTGTCTTCTTATGGAAGTTCTTTTGATACTGGAATTACTACAGATGCTGACAAGTTGAGAAATTTAGATGAACATTCTGAAATAACGCGGGAAGGGGGAAATATCTTGTTGATGCCCTTAGAACTTGTCAAACCACCCAATGAATCAAATAAAAAAATAATTCGACAAATATCAAAAAACTATTTTTTAGAATGTGTAATAGGCATTTTGGAAAAAGATACTTTACTTGAAATGGACTCTGTTGACTACGCAATGCTGTCAGGGTCACTACTAGAACTAGATACGCTATTACATATAAGAAATGAGGTAGCAAATTCATCACTATCACTATCGAGAAATATCAAGCTTCATTTGTTGTTTCATAGTATAAAGAATAGATACAACAATATACTTTTTACATTGGATGTAAAAGGTTTAAATAACGTAAAGGTAAAATTTTTGATATCATTTAATAATTGTTTACGTTACATAACCAGCCATTCTGATTAATATTGAAAAACTTTTGCAATCATTCCTCTTTGCATTATTATTCATTTATAATTTCAGATTGGATGTTCTAAAATGAGTTTTCTCCACTTGGCAGTTACTTCGGGAAACCTAGAGGCTATAATGAAATTAACGAAAATCCACTGTTTCAATGACTGGGGAGTAGATAGTGAAGGAAACACTCCTTTACACATTGCATGTAACAAAAACGATGACAACATCCTAGAATACTTCTTTAACCAAGCAGACCTTGACGTAGATGTCCTAAACAAAAAGAATTTGCAAGGTCAGAGTCATTTGTATTTCCTTGCACGTCGAGGCCAAGAAAAATGGGTAAGAGAGGTTATTCAAAATTTTCCAGGTCTTCACATCGACTCTGAATGTTGTAATGGTAACACCCCCTTTGTCATAAGTGTTATATTCAAGAAAATCGACGTTGCTAGAGTGCTACAATCTAATGGTGCTAACACTGATCATTATAATAGTAACAATAAGTCTGCTTTGCACTTTGCAGCATCAAAGGGATTCTTGAATTGTGTAAAACAGTTAATAGATTGGAAAGTCACTGTGAACTGCAGTGACGATTATGGAAAGACGCCACTGATGAAAGCTAGTAGTTGGGGTCATATAAACATTGTCAAATTGCTGTTAGCTAACAGTGCCAAAATAGACGAACGTGATTGTAACCAGTGGACTGCCTTGCATCATGCAGTTAGAAGGAACAATGTTGGAATTATTCGTTTATTACTAAAACATAAAGCAGATGTCAATTGTGTCAATAAGAAAGGAGAATCACCTATAATTATTGCCTGCAAGCGTGACTTACCAAAAGCACTAGAAGCAATTGTTTCTTGTGGACAGAAAATTGATGATTTAGTACATGTATTTAATATGTCTATTCTAGAAAACAAAAAAAAATGTATGGATATACTCTTTCAAGTGGTGATATGAAAGATATATAGTTTTCAATTTATATCTGCGAGAAAAGCAAATAAACATTTCATATACACCGTGTCCACCTAGTGAGCGTAAGTCCAATATCTAGGTTAATAAAAGATATAACTTAATTTTTTCTACAAAGTTGCCTACTTTTCCGAGCTACACAAAATGAAAATATATTTGCATATACAGGGTGTTCAGTTTTTCCTGGGCAGGTACCAACTTAATTTTTTTTTAATGGAAACCTATATTTTTTATGGCATTATCGAATTCTACGTGAAAAATTAACGGAACTTTGTGTTATGATCCCTATTAAAATATTGATAGTTTTCGAGGTAATCGACTTTTCATTTTTTTTTTCTTATGTTTCGTCTAGTAGTTGACATAATTATGATTGTATGACAGCTAGAAATTATTTTTTTTCAGGAACTGTAGAGTGAAGATGGCTCTTTCAAAAAACGTATAAAAAGTTGACGTGCGATATACAGGGGGAAAAAAATCGTGCCAAACCTGATAATTTAAAATTTGAAAAATCTCGCCTTTTTCAAATAGAACACCCTGTGTTTTATGATTTCATTAGATGCCTTTCTGTAAACCCTACAATTTCTTAATAGCTTTCCCTATACCTAAGTTGCGTAGTTTTTGCAAAAAAAAAACATTTTTATGTAAAATACCGGATTTGCGCCCGTTCCTTTGGCTGTAATGTAATTATTTTATTGTTATTATACTTTTCCTATTACCTATTTATCTTTCAGGTTCGAGAACACCTAAATCACGTATATCCAAACCAGTGATTAGGTCGTGGTGGTCCAGTTCCTTGGCCCTCACGTTCGCCTGACTTAAATAGTCTGAACTTTTTTTTGTGGGGTTATATCAAGGAGCGAGTATACGAAGTACCACCATTCAAAACGAGTTTCTAACTATAACGCCTCAAATGTTAAGAAATGTCCACATTCATTTTCATCGTAGATCAATACTTTGTGTAGAGAACAACGGTGCACAGTTTAAACATTTATTTTAGGTTAGCTTGCGACTATGAGTATTCTTTTTACAAAATTCTATTCATTCAAATTTTTTAATCTCCAATTTCACTGCGGTAACGTAACAATGCTTGATTTTCAATATGATACAGATGAAACTTCTTCAATATTTTATTTGTCAAGCTTTTGAAAACTCCAAGGTTACTACTAATTTCGTGGCACTAATATTTGGATTTTCAACAGCAGACGCCACAACTTTAAACTAAATATTATTATCGTTGTTACTTTCATGTCTCCTGGTAGTTTGCTCATAATTCGCATTTGCTGTTCATTCAAACCTTTCCTTCACATTTTCAAAACAGTGAGAATCTCTGTAAATTTGGATTATTTGCTTTGTAAATACGTGCTGCTAGTAAACATTTCCCATATTTTGGCTAATTCTTAATCACTTATGGTTTTTTGATTTTATTTACAAATAAATGTTAACTTTCCTTAAAGACTTATTCATTAAACTCAAATATCTAAATTTTTCAGTTATTAATTTTTATTTTAAATAGTGTAGCTAGACAACTAATAAATTTAATAAAAATAAATATACGGGCGCAAATCCGGTATTTTAGGTACATAAAGATGGATCTTTTGCAAAAACTACGCAACTTAGGTATATGGAAAGCTATTAAAATTGTAGGGTCTACAGAAAGGCATCTAATGAAATCATAAAACACAGGGCGTTCTATTTGAAAAAGTCGAGATTTTTCAAATTTTAAATTAACAGGTTTGGCACGATTTTTTTTGCCCCCTGTATATCGCAGGTCAACTTTTGATACGTTTTTTGAAAGAGCCATCTTCACTCTATAGTTCCTGAAAAAAAAAAATTTCTAGCTGTCATACAATCATAATTATGTCAACTACTAGAAGTGACGAAACATAAGAAAGAAAATGAAAAGTCGATTATTTCGAAAACTATCAATATTTAATAGGGATCATAACACAATGTCCCATTAATTTTTCACGAAGAATTCGATAATGCCATAAAAAATATAGGTTTCCATTTAAAAAAATTAAGTTGATACCTGTCCAGGAAAAACTGAACATCCTGTATATGCAAATATATTTTCATTTTGTGCAGCTCGAGAAAGTAGGTAACTCTGTAGAAAAAAAATTTAGTTATATATTTTATTAACGTAGATATTGGACTTACGCACACTAGGTGGACACGGTGTATATTTTCATTACACTCAAACGAATGTTAAATGTGAGGAGAAAAATTTTAAATATTCTATTTTAGTTAAGAGTACAGCTCTAATATTAAGAAACAGTGTAAATTAAAAAAAAAAGTAATAAACAATTATTTAGTAAGATATTATATCCAATAATTATTAATTAGATAATTTGTGAGATACCCACTCTATTTTATTTTATTGTATTAAAAACTCAATTAGATTTCTTTAGTATTGAGTATACTTACTATTTACAAATTTCCTCATATGTATATTGATCTTTCTTTACCTAAACCGACTGTCAATTTAATATTTATGTAAGATGTGTTGCCTATACTATACTAAACTATATAGTATGCACCCACAGACCACCTAGACTGGCCGTATCTCATTCCAATGCACGGGTACCAGTGAATGCAAAATCCGGGGAAGTGGAGTGCGGAAGGCAATCTGATCGCGCGCATCTTTAAGCAGATCCGGATTAAGTAATATTTTTATTACATATTAAACATTATATTGCATCTTATGACAAATATTCAATTTTAAGTTTGTAATTCAGAAAATAGTATATTTTAGTGTCATATTAAATCAAACTACAAAATAATTTAAATATATTTATTTTCCTCTAAATAATATTAATTTATTTAATATTTGTCTTTTCGTAGATTTTACCGAATTAAATAATTTGATTTATTCGTACATCGATATACTTTTCACATTCAGCCCTTACAAGTTCTATTAAATGATTATAATTGTTAGGCAAATTATCAAATTGATGTTCATGCAAATTTTCAAATATGTTCACATTCAGAAAGTTTTTTAATACATGATAAACAACTTTATTTTTCTGTAGCCTAGGTGTTCTGCTTTCATAATTATTTAAAAATTTTATTAATTTTTCTGTTTCTTAGCATATTACTACGACATCTCGAGATGGATACGTCAAACAACCACGATCTTTAATAAAAATTAATTGACTGTACGAATACTGAATCTGAAATTAGTTTTGTTTGCATTTTTTTTTTAATTGAAAAAAATATATAATTAATTTTCAGCTATATCGAAATGACGGGAATTGGTAAAATTTCATAAAAATTTAAGACTCTTAAAGTAAATAATGACTAAAAATATTTTACAGTAATTCATTCGTTATTTTATAATAACAATACCACGTTAATCACTACACTATGTGGGGAACAAAATTATAAAGCTAACCCTAGAAACTTGTGACGTTAACCGAAAAATGGCGTACATATTTACCTTTTATATATTCCTTTTTTTTACTTACCTAAAGAAGGAAACTTTTCGCCTCTCTTCACCAACTCGATCACTTCTATTTATACAATGTTTTACAATACACTTGCCCATGATAAAACGTCTAATTATCGAAATCACAGCGATGCGTACACGTCAAATGCTAGGACACGACTGAACGCTGGGCTCCAAATCAGGCTCCAAAGTCGCTCTATAAGCCAGTCTAGGTGGTCTATGTATGCATCTCATCTAACATATCTTATTGTTAGATTTCCAATAATGTATTTTCGCAATGTTGTTTTTGTCTGATTCCATAATTAGATATATCATACGATTTTTTTCGATATCAAAAATTATGGTAGGTACGCAAAAGATTTCTAAAGTCGTAAACATGATTCTTGACTCATGATAAAGATTAGTTATTTCACGCAATATCAGTACTCTTGTCTGTGGGTTAGATATTCTTTGCCTATTTAGATTTCTGATATCGAATATGATTTGACTTTGTTTCGTAACATTTTTTAGATTTTTTTTGTATTTGAATAATCTTTGTAGGGATTCACCTAACAGCGTGTAGGCGTCTGGTATTTATGAACAGCTCAAGTGGCTAGTTGACGCTCATTGGTTTTGTTTACGTTACAAATTCCATACAGTTCCCTTTACCTAAACTGTGAGGTGAAAATAATGGTAATAGGAGTATTCTCACTGAGCATACCTATTTATTAGAAATACTAGGTTAACTCCTGAGTTTTCTTTCTGGGCATTCATAGGATCATAGGTATCTAGTATTAATAATCTTATACTGAAAGTTTTATCACTGAGTATATTGAATACTGCTATTATATATGGTCTTGAAAATAATTGTTAGTTAGTATCGTTTCATAAATTTACGTTGCCGATTTTAATGAGAAGTATTTATTTTTATTAAGAAGAAATAATTAACTCTCCTTTGCATAGATTAGTAAAGTCATATTTCGAGATATACCTTGTATGTCATTCGAGTAACAATAAGGTTCGTTATAGAAAGAATTATTATGTGTTAGTAACTGTTGATGAATTGGTAATCTGCACAGTTGATTGGCCAGTTACTAGTAATATTTAATGACATTTATCGACTCGTCAGTACTGACAGTGTAGACATCCGTGGATACTGTTTTTGTGTACGTTTTGTGATGTGTTTGTAATGGTACTCGAATGAGCTGCATCGTGAGTTCGCCCTTTGCATGCATTAACATCCGGTGGTGGTGGGTTAGTCGGGAGGGTGTCCTGAGGCTAATCGGAGCCACAAGACATTGCAGACCTAGAGTTGACACCGGGAAGGGTGCCAATAACAGTATGAAAATGTTTAGATCTGTTTAGATGATTAATATACTGGGTGTCCCATTTTAAAAAATACACGTGAATATCTCTTCAAGTTAAGGGCTTAATGAAAAAATTTTTCAAATAAAAGTTGTAGGGTTTTGAGAGGGGCATCTAATGGTGACCTTGACCATAACCTTGAAGGACATTTCAAGGTCAAGTTGATTTTTTCAAACGGAAACACATTTTTGACACCAGATAAGAAAAGAGCAGAAAATTTTCATACGACTACGACCTTGACCATGACCTTCAAGGTCATTTGAAGGTCATTTTAGTTTTTGTTAGAAAATTTTATTTTTGAGACTAGAAATGAGAAGAGCGGGCCATTTCACGTCCATTTATGACATTGACCTTGACCTTCACGGTCATTTCAAGGTCAAGTTAATTTTTGAAATAGAAACCGGTATCTTTCAGACCAAAATAGAAAGTGCGGAGAATTTTGATTCCGGATATAACCTTGATCATGACCTTAACTTTCAAAAGTGATTTGAAGGTCGTTCTAGTATTTTGCAGGCAAAACTTTAACCTTGTTCATATTTTTCTTTTTGATATGTGGGGCTCGCCATAATTTTCCAGAATACCCATTAACCCTTTGCGGCATGCATTTTTTATTCAAATGTTTTTGAACTCAGACTAGCTCAGAATTTAATAATAGTTAAATCCGATACGGCGGATCCAATATGTCGTATAATCGTCTCGACCTTGAGTTTTAACGTAGGTTGAAGCATTTTCAATCCATATAAATATTAAAAATGTTTACCAAAAATTGATCGGCCATATTGGATTTGAATATTTTCAAATTTTGACTTCATATTTTGCAACAAAAAAACTAAAATCACCTTCAAATGACCTTCAAATGCCCTTGAAGGTCACGGTAAAGGTCATAGTTGGATGTAAACTTTTCTGCTCTTTTCATTTCTGGTGTCAAAAATATGTTTCCATTTGAAAAAATCAACTTGACCTTGAAATGACCTAGAAGGTCATGGTCAAGGTCACCATTAGATGTCCCCCTCAAAACCCTACAACTTTTATTTGAAAAATTTTTTCATTAAGCCCTTAACTTACGAGATATTGACGTGTATTTTTTAAAATG
This sequence comes from Anoplophora glabripennis, assembly GCF_000390285.2. Lineage (NCBI taxonomy): Eukaryota > Metazoa > Arthropoda > Insecta > Coleoptera > Cerambycidae > Anoplophora > Anoplophora glabripennis. The sequence continues at coordinate 72,515 of NW_019416856.1, forward strand.
AGACACCCGGTATAAAAGAGTTTGGTGAAAAGTAGTATCGCAGTTGCTTATTGATTGTACAATAATCATTGACACATCTATTAACAAGATAATAGGGTGCTCAGGTGTGTTTTCAAAAATAGGTCATGTAGGATATTTGTCTGAGGTATTTACATTTTTCTTTAGTTACACATATATTTACGCCCTCAAGACAGATAACAAATATTCATGTTGTTAACGTAATAATCAACAACCGATTTCCACCCTTCGCACCCTTTTCAACCCTTTTGTTCTTCTTACGAAAAACTCCAATCTTACAATACAAAACAAATAATAAAATATATATATATTTAATTATCATCTAATGATTTGATACATTTTTTAGAAAAGCATTTTTAATTAATTTAAATTAGCTTAATACCTTCAAAAATAGACTAAAAATAACATATGATGTTTAGGATTAAACAGTCAGCGAAACAGTTTTAATATGACAGAATGAAAGATTCAATAAAATATTTCGTCTAAGGCTAAGTACTTTTTATTCTACTATTAGTTCCTTCAACTTTTAATATTTACAGCAAACAAGGACACAATATCATAGAATAATTTGAAGCACATATTTCACCATTCAAGAAAATAATCTGGGTCTCTTTTAACAGAACCTATCTACTATTTTCAATCTCGAAAATTTTGGCCGAACGCCATTAAATTATATGACCGCTTTTATACAATACATTCATACAATCATGTAAAGCTACAAATATTATCGTAGGAAGTTGAGAATTAAGTACATGTTCCATACCTAACAAGCACGTTAATCCGATTTTATTCTAAGTAGAATAGTAATGATCTCGGATAATTCTCAAGATTACAAGCAAAATTTCTAATCCACCTCCTTCTGCTGAATTCGACGGCGAACTCTGAGAAGAGGACTCCCGGATGCAGGCACTTGGTGGTAAGCCTCGTGACGCGGGTCTACTCTCACCGAGAGTTTGGGAATACCTCTTTCGAAAGTCGGTCAGTGTGCTCTGAACCTCTGGGGCTCACGAAGCTGTTCAGTCTGACTGTGTCCGCCACAGTCTCCGATATATTTTCGAGTCGCGTGTTCAACTGTCACTAGTTGAAAACAACTCCTAGTGCTTACTACCGATCATCATAGTGATTTTATCTATCTTGGCTTAGGTTCTTCTATTTCTGGATCGAATTATGTAAGTACATTTTGGTATATTTCCAAAAAAGCAAATTGATAGACCGGCTTTGAAAAATTAAACACGGAAAACAGTTTTAAATTAATTTTCTTTACTAAGACATAAATAAAACTTTAGCCACTTTATAAAGATAATTTGAATTGTCTGGAAAAAATTTCCGATATTGAAAAAAATCCAACTTTGTTTGTATTTACGAAATTTACGTCTAAGTATTCCCAATGCATGGTTGTTGTTAAAAAAAAATTCTGTACTGTTTCAACAAATAAATTACAGAAATCTCCAAAAAGTTGGTTTCATTGCAATAACTAAATATTTAGCCTAAGCTAAATATAGAATATAAGAATCTGTCAGGCAAACAAAAATGAACAATGTGTTATTAGAAAGATACCTAATTAAAAAAATTTATAGGCATAGTTTTTATATTATTTTTTATATCAAACATTCTCTTCTGTTCTCAGTTACGTACCATAACTATAATGGCAAATATAATTAAATAATACTAGAATATTTAGAATTAAAATGTAGTAATTGGATACGTGTAATTTATATAATTTTGTATATCAATATTACAACTCTGCTACTTAATGCTATTTGTTACACTCGGCGCGATTAAATTTTTCAATGTACAAATTTTTGAAAAATTATAGATTATACAAAAATAATATCTCATACATAATAAAACATTTCCGTAACAGTAATTAAGGTATCAAGGGTGTTATAAGGATAATAAGATACCGAGGAAGGCGATTAACACTATAAAATTATTTGATAATTGAACAATACTGTATAAATTAACGTCCAGATGCTTAAGTATAAATTTAAAATATAAATAATATATATCTAAATAGTTTCAAAATATCGAAAAACACTGTAGTTGTCACCCCCTTTCAATCGATTATATCTTCCTTTATTTTCAAAAACAGTTTTTATACAATACCTAGTCTTATTTTGTGATGTACTATCCTGAAAACATTTTAAGAAATTTAGCACAATCCAAATCAATGACGAGAATCAAATACCAGTGTCCACACAAAAAGTCCTTAAAGTAACGGTGGCATATGGCAACAATAATTTTTATTAATGCGCCATTACTGCCAACTTTCTCGTAAAGAAAGTGTATTCTCTCCATTCATTAATTAGTAGAAAATATCCTAAGAATTACTTTATTTGGAACTGCTGAATTGTTTGTCGTTAACACATCATATGTTAAACAGTATTACATTGTAGCATTGAGCAAGAAAATATACGAATTAATTACTTTACAATATACCGGGTGATTTAGTTTTGTATTCGCGGCCCTTTATTTCTTTTATTTTAACTAATAGCTATAACAAACCCTATATATTTTTAAATTAAATTAAAATGACCTCCATTTGCTTCCAAACACAGAATAGTGTTTCTTCATTTAATCCCCGGCATTCTACTCTTATTCTGTGTTTATGGTCGTCAGTATCATTTGGGTAATGCCAAAGAAAGAAATCTATAGGAGTGCCCTTCTGGGTTTAAAAACTCTTCTTTTCTTTTGAAAACTTCCATTTGCAGCCAAATTCCTGGCCACCTTCCCGAAAATTGTATCTGAAGTTATCTCTGCGGAAAACGATGTTGGTATAAATACCTAGCAGCTTCAGCGTTCTTTCGGCCATCTCCATAAATTAAAATCATATTTAGTTTTTCTAGGTTACTGTAAGTATTCATGTTATAATTAGTTGTAGATAGAATATGTAGGGTACAAAATGTCAATTATTTTGACAAACCGTTATTTAGAAACGTCAAACTTCAGTTGGTTTCGCAGCTGGCTATTATTTTTCAGAATAAAGCTACTGAAAGTAGGGTTCATCTTTTTTCCTGTTTTTCTAGCAATGTTTCTAAGGAAACTATAGACTTCTTTATATAGCTGAAGGCAGAAAAAAATATTTTCCAGAATTAATAAAAAAAAATATAGTTATTAATTATAGTTATTTGAACAAAAACAGTTGACTATAGCAATTTTGACATGTTACTATAGAGACGATCTAATAATGTCATTTGATAGAGTTTGAGCGGCGATATAAAAATATATAGGGTTTATTATAGCTAAGTATTTGTTAAAATATAAGAGATACGATGCCGCGAATCACTGAATCACTCGGTATATAAAAAGATCACTTTTAAATTTCGATAATAGAAGTTCTCGAAAACAAATAAAGGTAACTGAAACTATGTGTTCGTCATCGAAATAGTTACTGAAAAAAAATAAAAACTCGATAACTTAATCAAATTATCTTTCAAATTTTAATAGCAGTAAGTTATAAATTCAGGTAAAGACTAAAGAAGTTGTTTCATGGGAAGATGTCATATATGTTTCGAAATAATTGTTTAATTAGGCGAATACCATAGTGAATATTCATCTGTTCAGATAATTAAATTATGAGTACACCTGTTTACTTCCTTTAATATTAAAATGTATCCTATTAGTCAACCAAGCCAACAGGTAAACACTTTTAGACTTGATAAACTTCTGAATAAGGTATTTGATTTTCTCTTTTCTGACCTGAGTTCTCATAATTATTAACAAGATTAATATAGCATCATTTAGCTTTAAATACTTGAACTACTTTCTCAAGTCGTGAAAAAAACAAATTTCTACACTGAAACTTAAAAATCATATTTTCAATAAATTTTGTACTGATATTTCAGTATTTGTTGTTATTGTTAAAAGCTACCGAAGATTAGATTAGAAAATTATAAAACAGATTAGAGAAAAAAAAGTACATCAAAAAGTTTAATTAGCATATCTATCCCTTTTTCTTTATGTTACTGTTAAACCAGGCAAATTAGACAATAAATCAGCAATTTTTTTCTGATGAACCGATCGAGTTGCGGTTTTCGACATTGTCTTCGGAAAAATATCAGGAAAAAAGTCTATATATTACACTTTGGGGCTGGATCGAAACTGCATTGCGGGTGCATAAAGTGTATCTTGGAGTGCATCAATTTTTCCGAATTTTCTAAAAATGGTAAAAATTGACTAAAAGTTGTAGAAATTAGGTTTTCGGGGGCGGACATTCCGAATCTGACCCTGAAAAATATGCCCGAAGGCCCTGGGGCTCTCCAGTGGGGCAAGGGGGAGCCTTCTGTAAAACATCGAATAGCTGAGTAATTGCCTTCTAAATCCCCACTCGGGAGTTTTTGGGGTCAGGGATTTCGATTCTGACAGTGAAACGTATGTCCAACTCCCCTGGGGCCCCCCAGGGGGCAAGGGGGGCCTTCTGTAAATCACCTAATAGATGAGTAATTGCCTTCTAAATTTCCACTCGGGGGTTTTTGGGGTCGGGGATTTCAATTCTGACACTGATAAGTATGCCCGACGCCCCTGTAGCCCCCAGTGGGGGCAGAGGTGAGGGGGGGTTTCTGTAAAACATCGAATAGCTGAGTAATTGCCTTCTAAATTTCCACTCGGGGTTTTTGGGGTCGGGAATTCTGATTCTGACACTAAAAAGTATGCACGACGTCCGTGGGGTGGGCTTTCTGGAAAACATCGACAGGCAGATTTTTGCAATAAAACTGCTCCATCCGCTTACCAACCATGATCTTGTAGGCTTATATGTTACATTGTAACACACGCAAATTTACAGAGATTAGACAAGAAGGGTAAGAAAAACTAACAGGAAATTAATGAGTCGAAAAGAATCCACTTTATTCTGAGAACCAATTTTCTTTTTATTTGCAAGGCAATTAGTGAGACAACTACTATCATATGTTTATCTAACACTTTCACTATCAATCACAATTTTCATCATCACTATCATCTATATTACATTTTCGACTATTTCAAGATTGGAACAGTTGTGCATGTAATTCCATGCTTCCTGCACCCACAAGATCTGCATTGTCGATAATCGGATTTTGTCGGGAATTGTTATGCATTATCCGCAGTCGCACGGGCCCAAGAGATTCTTTTGAAAATCCATGATCCATGAAATATTCTTTGAAGGAATATTTCTTTGATTTAACGAAATGTGTCTCTTGGGAACGGATTGTCCAGGATTTCTCCAATTCTACGACAATTTTTCTCAGTGTTAGACAAGCTAATATTAATGGATATTTTCCAGTGTCAGATTCGGATCCCCCGACCCCGAAAACCCCCGAGTAGAAATTTAGAAGGCAATTACTCAGCTATTCGGTGTTTTACAGAAGGCCCCCCTTGCCCCCTGGGGGGGGGGGCCTGGAGCGTCGGACATATGTTTCAGTGTCATAATCGAAATCCCCGACCCCAAAAACCCCCGGGTGGGGATTTAGAAGGCAATTACTCAGCTTGCCCCCCTGGGAGGCACCAGGGCCGTTGGGTATATTTTTCAGGGTCAAAAAACCCGTGCACACAAATTTCTACAACTTTTAGTCAATTTTTACCATTTTTAGAAAATTTGGAAAAATTGATGCACTCCAAGATGCATATTATGCACCCGCAATGTAGTTTCGATCCAGCCCCAAAGTGCAATATATATACTTTTTTCCTGATATTTTTCCGAAGACAATGCCGAAAACCGCAACTCGATCGGTTCATCAGAAAAAAATTGCCGTATTCTGGGTGATTTTGGTCTAACTTGCCTGGACTATGTTGCGGAGAGTTTTGCAAACACCTATTTCTCGTATAAATTATATAAATACAGTAACATTCTCACATTTTCAGCTTCTAACCGCTATTTTGTATAGCAGGTTTTATGATTTAATAACGTAAAATCGGATTTTATACTAAGAAAAGATGTTATTATACCCGTAATTTACTTATAACGTATAACATGACATTTAACTGTACATCTCTTAAATGGTACACTAAATAAGTAATTACCTGGGATTAATTCATAAATTGTAGTAGGTATATTTTTAGTCCAAGTTCCAAGATAATTCGGTCAGTTAGGTAAACGGTACTATTCTGGGATCTTTTGAACTCAATTTACTGTTTTTAGTAGTTTAGGTCACTATTTTGATAAAATTTAGAAATAGGTCTGCGTTTCTGCAATGAAATTTGTATCATATCACTATTTAACTAAATTTTGGAAGAAACTACACTACAACTACATTTACTACAATATCTCTGAAGATATTCCACAACTCGGACTAATGATTTAGCTAAGTAACGGTAAAAATTTATCAGTAAAAACCGCTTTTGAACGCTACTGTTTTGTAAACACGTTTTATAGACAAGAAATCGCACTTTTAGAATGACAATAACAATTATTGAACAAGAAAATCCATCTAAACTGTAAAATACAAGGACTCCTTTAATTTTTCGCAGTGAAAGATCACAGATAACCTGGGCATCCTATTTTGTCGAGAATGTTGAAAAAAATATTGTGTTAATAGTTTCATAAAGGCATTCTATGGAGTGTGATTATGTTTATAGTACACTGTAAAAAAATCGGTGTAAGTGAAAACGATAAATGTTCGGAGTGAAATTATCGAGTACATTTTCACTCAATGTTTCTTTACCGACTTTTCTGATCATTTATTCCTGGTTTGAGCTTGAAATGACTTCTAGCTGACCTTGCAGAGTCATGCGAGACCCATATTCGGATTCAGCGACCCCAAAAATCCTAATATACCTCATCAAGTCTGGTAATGAAATGTTGGTCTGCAAATAATTATTCAGACTTACCGAGTCATCCCTCCTAAAACACCCACTTTGGGGCATAATACGGAAACTATGCATAATCAGTATATTCAGTTGTGTGAAAAATTTATTTTAGATCTAAAACAATACCAACTCAAAAATCTTTTTTCATTAAAGTACAATGAGGACTTAAATACATCGATCAAAATTAAAAAATATTTAATAACATCGAAATTATGGGGATCCTGACGTTTACTTAGTTAAGTTTTATCATTTTAAGTCAAAAGATCTTCAAAGGAATTTGCTTAGTGATGCGTTTTCAAAACAGAACTATCCCTCTTAAAATTATTCAGCGTCACATCCTGAAATACTAAGATATATATAGTTAATTAAATAGGTGTAATAATTTTCTCTTTCTAATTATTGCATATTTTCATCATTTCACATGAGAATCGGATATTGGTAGTATTAGATGATGACTTAATACAGAGAAAGTTGGGAAGTCCGGAATATATATAAAAAAAGTTATGACATGCCTTAATTTATTTTAATTTTATTGCGGCATTTATAAGACGTACAAGGTCTGTTCAGAAAATAACCGAACTTTTTGAGTTACGCGCTAATAGAGATATTTAGTGGTGTGCGGTTGGCAGCATTGCGTTGCGCATAATCTTCTCCATAACATGTTCTTGGATTGTTCATATCTCATTTATAGTAGAACCGTTTTAAGATTGCCATTACGTCACGCATGTGTCCTAATATCAAAGACAGTCGTTGCGGACGTTTATTCATCATTAAACGCGCTAAAAAGAGATACAATGATGGTATAAATGTCTTCATAATCTCGATCTATCGCAGACAACCGTTCCAATATTTTTTGTGTGTTAGAGTGAAAGAAAATGGAGGGCGTTTATTGGGTATTAATTTAGCGCATGTAAAAACAGATCTGACACTCAGATTAAAAATTTGACAGTTGTTTTGATCGCGTCTTCGTACTAACTATTATACATATTTTCTGAGCATTGAAATATCGGTTCTTTGGCATATTTTCATATCCAGTAACACAAGTATTAAAATTTGCCAGAAATCCAGATTTGGGAATTGTCAAGATGACATTTCAATTATATGAAAACAGTGACTAATTTGATTAGGATTTTTTCGTCTTAGTTCATACGAATATTGCTTGTGACGCAATGGAAAAGATACAGCGGTTTAGTTTAGTTTTCGTAATAGCTTACGGAGAGGATGCTCTGGATCGTCACGATTTAAAAGGGGTCGTCAGTCATTTGAAGATGATTCTCGACCAGGAAAGCTTCAACTGATGACTTCCACCTTCATAAAATCAAAGAACTGGTGAGTGTAAATCGCCAATTTTCTGTCGAAAAAACTGCAGAAGAGGTTAGCTTCTCAATTAGGTCCTACCATGAAATTTTGACTGAAAAATTGAACATGCATCGAGGTGCAGCAAATTGTTCCTCGTTTAATGACCGAACAATAGAAAGAAAATCATGTGAACGTTTCTCGGCAACTTCGAAGGATCATAACGAGAGACGAAAGCTAGGTTTACGGCTACGACTTTGATACAAAAGTTCAATCATCACAATGGATTGGCAAAGGATCTCCATGCATGAAAGCACGTCAGTCTCGATTCAATGTCAGCTCATGGTTCTTGCACAATAACAATGCACACTCAGCTTTGTCAATTCGTCAGTTTTGTCCTCCTTCACCCTCCTTACTCACCAAACTTGGCTCCTTGCGATTTTTTCTAATTTCCGAAATTAAAATCACTTCTGAAAGTACGCCGTTTTCTGATAATTGATGACAGCAAAGTAAATTCGTCACAGACTTTGAAGACCATTTCAAAATGAAGCTATCCAGAACTGCTATGCGAAATAGAAACACCGCTGGAAAGTCTCAAAATAGGAGAGAGGAGTAATTTCAAGGAAGCAAGAACAAATAATGTATAAAATTAATAATAAAGTTTATAAAAATAAAGCTTCGGTAATTTTCTGAACGAACCACGCACTTCTCAAAAATTGCGCTTAACTCTGAACCATCTTGTATTTTTCACTGTACTGAATTTTATTTATGATGAAGCTTACAAACGAAGAACAATTTCTATAAACAATACTTTTGTAGATCCTTGTTATAGGTAGGAATTATTACATTACGAAATACAAAATTACAAACTTCGGTGTAGTAATGCAACAGCCAAATAAATCATTGAAATTCAATTGGCACGCGGAGAAACAACGCAAATCAAGTGGGATGGGTGAGTAATTTTAATGATGGATAATGAAAGAAACACCTACATCTACCCAGTACGGTCTTGGTTTGATCATCATTGCATACTTAGCAAACGTATACGTTAATAAATGAAAGCTAGCCTGCTATTCCAGCTTTCTCAATCTATTATAGATACTGGTTGTATACATTGTTTCTGCAGAACACACTGAACAAGTCAATGATACATTTTCTCTGCATGTTAAGATGTAGATTTTAGATTGCTATCTAAATTTATTAATAGCAGTTGGTATTTAATACATTTCTCATGTGGCAATTTTATTTTTACGCTTAAGCAATGCTTGGAATAATAGAATAGTCTTTGGCGGGTATTATTTTGAAATATATTGGCGTCTCAAACCTCAAGCACGTGTAATTTCGGAATACGAAGAAAAGTGTACAAAAATAAAAGTTGCAGGAAACTTTTTAAAGTGTTTAATACGTTTAATATGTTTTAAAACATTATGTGTTGAGATACAGACGTGAAATATATTTATATTTTTTTATTTAAACTAAACGAAAAAATTCAAACGCACTGATTGGCTGCAGTACAACAATTGACGTAGGTATATTTTTTAATTTTTGTTTAATATTAATAAAATATAATAATAATAATAATTAAATTAATAATTAAATAGTAATTATTGTTATAGCAACCATCATTTTCTTTATCAGACCTACTTTGACTGAAATATGAAATTATATTTTTTTAAAATGCTTGTAACTTCTAAACAAAATAGAATCGGTCCTATGTTCATAGAAGAAAAAATGTTTGAAATTAACCCAGCCACCATCTGTCAAAGTTTGTCATAAGCTTGTAGAACATCATGTATAGGTAATCAAGTTTATAAACAATTGCAAGTAACAGTCATTTGCCTCAGTCACAATATGACTCCAGAAGAGGGAGTAGTACTTTAATTGCCTTAATTACTGTTGCTGATTACTTAATAAATGCACAAGACATGGAACTAGTGATTGTTTTAGATTTATTAGACTTCTCTGAAACCTTTGATATGATCCACCATAAGCTTCTTGTAAACTTAAGCATTAGGTGTATGGTTGATGATCATTTACACTCATTAATTCTTGGTCACGTGGAAGATATCAACAAAAATTTGTTAATGATTTGTTCTCTACTAGTTTCTGGTGTTCCTCAGAGTTTTTAGGACTTCTTCAACAACCACTTATGCTAATGATAGCCAAGTGTGTATATTTTCAATTTAATAATAAGTCTTTTATCAGAAAGGTGATATCATCAGTTCTAACTTATGAAATGTTAAGGAATTATCTAAATATGATTAAACCATTCCAAAAATAATTCTTGATAGTAAAGCATTACTTAAAATATTGTATTCCTCTCTCAGATTAATTCATGGTAGGTAGTCTTCATATTCTTAATAGTAAACATAAATCACTTATTGTTCTTTCCCATATTAATTAGATAATTATGTTTATAGTTGAATCAACAGGGAAAAAACAGAATCCAAAGAAAGTATTTGTAATTTTGTCCATAAAATTCTAATCATTCCATCTTATAACTTGTTTATGACAAATATTTTTAAACGTTATAATATTCGTTCGATGAAAATCAGACTTAAACTTAAATATATACAATACCATATCATCGAAATGTCTCTTAACAGATTTTTTTCTTGATAATTTTAAAATACGATTATAGTTGCTTTTATAATTTGTACTTGATCTATATAAAGCTGATAAATTATTATTATAGTAGAAAACCCTCAAAACGTGAACAAAGAACATAAGTAAATGTAAATACAAATACATGAAGAATTTATATTTACATTAACTTAAGTTCTACTTTTTTAAAGCGATTTTCGTCATGGGCAAAACTTGGATAAAATCTACACTTAGATAACGTCTTCAAACCTACCATAACATTTCAATTCAATCAGTTCTGTTTATTAGGTATTTGGATATGAAACTAAATTATAATTGCATTGTTTCTAGCAATACCTGCACATGGACAGTTTAATCTTTTGAACATATGTATATGTGTGTATACTCTTAATACAACAAGCGATTACTAAAAAGATAGTTTATTTTTCATTTTATTGTAGTTAATATATGGTATATTTTCATATATGGACGGATAGGCACCAAGTGTTACTTATGTTATACTGCTAGATACACTATTGTACATTTCTAAGCAAGAAAAAATTGACATGATCCAGTCAACTTTTTCCTATTGATTTTTAAGAGCTTCTTACGTTCCAAGGATTTTGATATTTGTGCTGAAGACTATGTTTTTCTAATACCATTAACCTGCTGGTTCCGATAGAATAAATTTAACAATTTAAAACGTTTTGATTTTTGTACAACACTACCGTTAAACTTTACGACGTACAATATCAAAACTGAACATGCATACCTATCTATGATATGCTTATAAAAATGATATACACAGGGTGTATCACGAAGAGGGCCCAGTAGGATTATCTCAGAAAGTGGTTCAGAATTGCAATCTGAAAATTTGTATACAGGGGTTTATCAAAAAGACCTATTAAATGAAAATAGTGTCAACTTCCTCGCACTTCCGGTTATACCGGAAGTCATCATCAACTATGTTTCGAATGGAACACTCTGTATATTTTACATTTTTTAACTGTACGGTAAAATCTAGACTAATTTCATAGAAGGTACTATAGGCCAAAATGAAATTAATAATTTTCAATTTACACAAAAACTGTTGACTTTGGGTACAGGGAACTATAGTATCATTTTAAAATAAATTTTATTCTGCATCCATTAATTTAATAATATACAGGGTGTACGATTTGAAATATTTGAGTAAATTCAACTTTAACGTTACAATATTGGCTACACGTTTTAAACACTATGTATGAATTTTTGCAAATTTGACATAAGCTGGTTGAATTCCATTGCTTTTAAATTATTCACGCCAAAATTCATTAATAAGTAAAGCTAAATGTCGGAGTTATTCTGTTTTCAAAAATCACTTGCATCCCTCAATTTTTGATAATAACTTGAAAACTGTCACATTTTGGCCTGTAGTACGCTCTATGAAATTAGTCTAGATTTAACGTAGAATTAAAAAAATGCAAAAAATATAGAGAGTGTTCCATTTGAAATGATAGAGTTGATGATGACAGCATAACCGGAAGTGCGGGGAAGTTGACACTATTTTCATTGACTAGATCTTGTACTCCTATAGATACATTTTTAGATTTCAATTTTGACTACTTTTTGAGATAATCGTACTGGGCCCTCTTCGTGATACACTCTGTAGTTAAGTTCCTTAGGATTTTAATATACATGCATATTCGTATTTGCCACCTAAAAAAACATAAAAGTGCAAATTTTCAAAACAATCGGTCCATACATTCTTAAAATATAGCAAAAAATTGAAAATATTTTTTCAACTTTAACACCCTGTAGAATGAAAAGGAGCAACAATTGACTAAGGCATGTTTGACTCAATCACTATATTTTGACGTTAACAATCTGCCATTAAGCTGTGTACCATTATTAATGACTCGCCCTGTATAATTAAATTTACATTATGTGCTCATGATATTTTCTTTTACAGATGTCCCAAACATGATAATTCGTTGGGGAATCATTTTTGGATTAATTCTGGTATCAATTTCAATCGCCATAGCTAAGAGAGGTAAGTAATCTAATATTACATTAGTTTAATAGTCGTATCTTCCAACTATCGAATACATTTATTTATTACCAACATCGCACGGCTGGTATTGACAAATAAAAATAATAATTTTACTACATGCATTTTCATTACTTACATTAAAACATTTTATTAAATTGTATTTGTCTTCATTTGAGTAAAGAACTTGTTTGTCTTCAAAGCGTTCTCACAATCAGTCAGAAAACTTAAATATCGTTGGTATTTTGAAACAATTCACAGTAACCCTTTAAAACCGACCAATTTGAACCACTTAATACTTACTTTTTGTCCGTTCTTATGCGACACACCCTGTATGAAGAAAAATATTCAAATTATTTTTATTCGTTTAGCAGTAGCCACGGGAAATAATGTTTATGAACTAAGACATGCAGACAATGACACATTATGAGAGGTAAAACAATCAGATATGCCATACCGGGCATAAATGATGTTTAACCCTATGGAACCTCTTTCAATTAAAATTCAATGATCACACCTAAGTGCCCAACGTAATGGTTACAAAGTAAAAGTGAAGTAATTTTCTTCCTGCGTTTTAACGTTTAGACAGGAGTTGCCAGTTCATTAAATTTTCGCTTCCTGGGGTCTAATTAAAACGGAACTGAGAAATTGTTAAATTATACATACATTTTTTAACCTATACGAGTGTATGCGTGGTAACGCGCGAAGTATATTAGAAAAGTGAGTAATTGGCTTCCTCTGATCTTCGTCACGCTTTCTAAACTGGTGTATTAATTCACGATTCCACATTACGTAAAAATGTGTACCCCATTGAAATTACTTCATAAATCTTCTATGTTCAACCTTCACTGATTTCAAGCGACAAGTGGCAAGTGTTGTAGAACAGTAATTAAAACTTTAATTAATTTGAATCCGTTTTAAAAGTGACGACATGTAAATATTTTTATAATTAATACACAGAGTAATCTTGGGGTCGATATCAATGGTGTGAAGATTGAAATGGTCTCAGAGATTAAATACCTTGGTGTTGTATTAGATCAACAATTAAACTTTGGCAAACATGATTATATATGCAAAAAGAACACGTATCACGCTAGTGTAAATTACTAATGAATTACTACTGAATTATTTATATGATTATTTATCCTTTTATAACATGTTGTTCATCTCTGTTAATATCTTGCAACAAAAATGAACTCAAGATTTTACAGAATAAGGCTATACGCATATTTCTTTAATGTAGTAAATACACACCTTTAGTTTATATGAAAACTCAACTGCAATGGCTTTCTATAGATTAATTTATTGAGCAAACGTGTTTAATTCTAATTTATAAAATTGAACATAAGTTATTGCAAGAGTATTTAAATAAATTTTTAATTAAAAGGGCAGTTATTCATGGATATGATATACGTTCGAAAGAAAACTTCGATATTCCGAGATCTAAATCACAAAAAGATTTGTTTCATAAGAGGCTAAAGCTTCCAAAAAATGTAAAAATGGCAACAAACTTAAAAACATTTAAAAGTATGTTGAAAAAGCTGTATTTAGAGTTAAGTGATAATTGATATTAAGTACCACTTATGTAATTTAATAAGCTTTCGCTAAATAAAGGATTTTATTATTATTATTATTATTAATTAGTAGTTCCCTACTAGTGAGGTAGAAACGTCATAGAAAATTACAAAATTGTACTAAATATTTTAAATGGTAACTTTCTTTGTTTTAGAAAAACATGAATTAATTTATTACCAAGATGATGTTAATTGATGACAATGAAAAACAAAAACTAGCCTAACGGACACACTATAATTTCTCACTTGCTTATTTAATTTAATGCATTTTCCATTTCCGAGTTGAGGACATTTTAAAAAAATATTGAAAATAAAAGACACCAAAACTTCAATTCTGAATCGTGTACAGTTTTATACTGATAATTTAGCACAATTCAGAGAAGTTCAACAGTTGTTTTAGATTTAATTATGTCGGTACAAAAATTGTTTTTATGTGCTATACGACTCGAAGCAATTGAGGACATTCTTAATTGGTCTTAATTAGTTTATTAAAATCTCCTGCTACTTTATCCAGGTAATTTATTTTGCAATCATATTTATACGATGAAACCGTTGAACTTATTCCATGAAATTTTAAACGTGGCTATTCAATAATGGCCCTTGTAATCATTGCAGCTTTGAACACAATACTTTTCAGTTTATGTGGTCTTTCGTCTGTAATAAGAGCTGCAGACTTATAGTATCACGGCTAAGTGGTTCCGAACAATGAACCGCTGTCGCAGTAAGATCTGTTTCAGTGAACAGACAGGAGTATTCACATGGCCAGAAATATCGCAATGTACAGGGTTAAAGTTAAAATAATTCACATTTGGTATAAGATATTATGTCTTCATTTTTTATTGTAGTGATAATAAATGAACTAATTTAGAGGTGGAGATTCATACATGTTTTTTTAACAGTACTTCTACACCACTGAAATTTCCGCAAGAATAGTAAAACTCTTTGGAGGAATAGGGGAAATTAAAGACGATAATTTTATTACTTTTCAGAAAGATGTGCCGTTTTCATGAAAACTGCAAAATGTAGCTTTAAGACGGTAGTGAACTAGAAACTCATCTCTTTGGATGCTAAGGCTTATCATAATCATTCAATTCCTTCTCCTCGAATAATCACCAGTCTTTTTTCCAACTTTAGTGAAGCAAAGAACGCTCAGCGGAAATCGGAATTTTTCCTTTTTTTCCTATGTTTCGAATTCAACCACCTAAACTGTCCACAGTGCCGCGAACCATTCCAAATACACTGAGCCACATCAGAACCATATGTTAGAGCTAGAGTGATCGCCGACAACTCTTGGGGACGCCCAAAATTTCGATTTTTTCCGCGAAGACGCCAGAAATTCTACGAAATTCTAGCTGGGACACAAAATCGAGTCGCCTTATATAAATCTAGAATAACTGCCAGATTGAACGATGGGTAAACCAACAGCTGCGAATCGCGCGAAGCAGAGAGGCCAGATGTAAGAATTCAAACGGAACATCAATCCTCAATAATTCGCGGAGCCACCCCGAAATGTGATCAAACGTCGACTCTGAGACTATCTCGCAGTTCTGACATGAGTACACGATTCGAATTCAAGCGTATTCGTTACCTTTCTATACCTTGAAGCTGCCATTGCTTATTTAGAGGAAAATAAGTCCCAATGCTGGGACTAGTGAGGGTTCCACAGAACGGTCCATAAAACCTGAAAAAATAATTTTTTTGCTGATCCATTGGTCGAATTCCAACTACTTAGTTGTATTATATAGATTGTTTCTGTCAATTTACATTTCTTTATATGGATATTTGATATGGATTTTATTTTTTTAACTGTGTTCCAGCAATTCGACTCTTCTGTAATGTTTATACTCGTATATACACTGTAAAAAAATCGGTGTGAGTGAAAGCAATAAAGGTTCGGAGTGAATCCGTCGAGTAATATTATTTAGTACATTTTCAAAAAATCTCAGGCATTTTGATAATTTTACACATTTGTGATTATATTTAAACTAAAACTGAGTACTTTCACTCAAATATAGGTACCCCTTAAATAAATTCTTTACGTAAACTCGTATTTGATGCAGTTGTACCTAAATCAGAGTAAATGCACTTATTACTGACTGAGTTTAAATGTATATTAATTTCGAGTAATTTGAATGGCGCCGTGAAGATGGCACCACTTACATAATGCTTCTGTAATCTCGACCACAGTTGATAGGGACCCGTTAGATGCTTAAAAAAAGTCTCAGCCAGGACAGGAGGGGGCCCCACGAAGTGAATTAATTTCAATACTGTATATCTTAATTAATGATTTATTTTTGCACTCAATATTTAGTTAATTAAAAACCAAGTCTGAGTAAAAAGTGACTCGACAATAGTTAAATTTAAATCATATTAAAGAAAAAGTCAACTCTAAATTGGTTTTATATACTCAGAATAGAATCAAAAGTCGCTCAATTGATAGCAGTTAACAGAAACCAGAATTGAGTAAAACTCACTCATTTCTGATGCAATAGTTTCACTCAGTTGTACTCATACTAATAGAGTGAAAATTTCACTCAATCGGGAGTAGACAGAAATTGATACATTATTGAGTAAAATTGAGTGAAATTTGGGTGATTTTTTTTTACAATGTAATAGCTAACTAATAAATGAATAAACTATATTTTTTTGATAGGGGGTTTGTATAAAAAGTCTATATAATTCTCGTATAATCTGTAATATGTAATTCGTAATATGTACGGGGGTAGAAGTCTGAAATTAAGTGTCAAAATATTTTAGATGAAGAACAATAAATACAAGGTAAGAACTCAGTGGCGGCTCGCCGGGGTGGGCAGGGTGGTCAGTGCCCACCCTGAAATTTTCAGAAGAATAAACAAAAATTTGTGTATATATTTATCAAAGTGATTTGACAATTTTTATAAAATTAAATCTAAAATGCGTTATCTCCTTTGAAACTCCCCGTACCAAATTTTAAAATTATATTTTAATCGTGATCTAGGCAGCAACCAACATAACATTCGGGCTAGCCCGTGACCGCTGAATTAAACAACGCCGTACCCCAACCATACCTTGCATGCTTATATGCACCTAGGACTAGACAGTAATTGGAAACGTAAGTCGTTCACTAATTTAGAATATTTGGCCCAAGTCGGGCGAGCCCGCACACCGCAAACAGCTCGCATATACCCATTGAGCACCCATTGAGTGTTGTATCGACCACCTAAGACTTTTCACCAGTGGTTGAAAATATACAGGGTAGCCCATCGAAAACGTACCGCAAGGCATTACAGGGTAGTAATGAACCTTTCGGCAAAATCCAAAAACAGATAAAGTTTGCTTCTGAGGGGGCAACTTTTGGCGAAAAAAGCCGCCCGACTCCATTGGATTTCTTTTTATGGGGAAATTTAAAGAGGCTTGTGTATTCGATGCCAGGTTACACCAGGAAATACCTACAAATAACACACCATTGCAACGAAATTCGAGAGAATTTTGGAATATTGTTCCCGGTACAACGAGAAAACATCTGTTGGATAAGGAAATGTAAAAAAGGCGATTATTTTGAGAATCATTACATTTTAATTAATACGTGGGAACTTAGAAAAATTGTATGTTCAGAGAATGAATTTCAAGCACTTACCATCCATTGCTTACGTAGAATATAATCCAGTGACTGGCTGTACAGGGTGACACTGTGGTTGAAAGAAACAAAAAGAAACACCAAAACTTTCCAGGGAGGGTTTTAATAACAATAAAAACAAAACAAACAAACAAGCAAACTACACAACGGCTCGAAAACCATTATTAATTACTTTATTGACACGCGACTGCGCCAGCGTACCGAGATTCAGGGAATGCGCGATCCATAGCAAAATTTGGAATGACTATCCATTATTAAATTTACCCGAGACTCTAAAACTAAGTAGACTGCTCAATGTGAAACCCAAGGAAGAACTGCCCTTTTTTCGGATATTTCTCCTGAATTCGACAATTCGCTTCGACACGTCCATTTCTTGGGTCCAGACGTTTCTGTTCTTATCTTACTGGCGGGAACCCTAAATATCGGGACGCTTTGGCATAACTATGCCATGTTAATAGTTATATAATTGACTGATTTTACAATTGTCTAAATAATTTTGAAACTAAACTTACTTACAAGTAACTCTAGCCGTCCTCTAGTGACTCGGTGTAGCGATACGGGACGGATTAGTCGATCTCATTTAATATATCCTTACAGCTTGGAAAATCCGCCAAAAAACAGCTATATCATCTATTACTTTCTTTTCCAATTACAATCAATTTAACAATTTGTTTTAATTCTACTTTGGAACCTCTACGCTCTTCTCGTGGTTTCGCGCGTTATTAAAAATATCGATTTTTCTCTTTATACCTGCTCAACACATGGCCCCGACTCTAAGTGAACTTGTTAAAAAAATATTGCTATATTTCGTGGAGCCTTCCCCGAAGGACGGTCTTGGCGACGTTAGCCTACTTGAAAACCATTAACTTTCCGATAAATTAGTGTTGACTGAAATATTTTACTTTTTGGCCCATCCGTTCCCAGAACTAACAAATAAATTACTACGCGTCCCGGCGTTTGTTACAATATTAAAATTTTATTAAATTATATTAGTCAGTTCATAACCGAAAATCATAATCCGCGATAGAAAATTACTTCCTTCTAATTGTGTTGAAATTTCTATAGTACTGATGCAAATTTAAAATCATATTTTGCATAACTCCAAGACCTTTGACTCCTTGCACATATTAGTGCAAAGATAAGAACATGCATGATAAAGCACTGCATAATGGCAATGACTACTGGATTACACATAACGTTTTACTTTTCTTGCTCGACTAAGTTCAGTTCCTGTTAGGCTTCGATCTGTCGGCGTGGTGACTCAGTGACCCAGTGCCAGTTTGCTCGATGCAAGTACCGGCTTGCTTTGGTATCCTCTTTTATTTCCTGACATACTCTGCCGCTAACGGTTACGGCTACGACGACACACACGCCGACACTTTGGATTTGCTGCCTTTAAATAATTATGTTTGTGTATTTCGAGGTCAAACTATATTTAATATACTAGCAAATTTCTCTCAAACATATTCAGGTTATTTTCGTTGGTCGCTGCAGGACAAGGTAAAGCCTAAACGAATGGGTTGGAACCGATTTCACTTTTTGCAGTCGATTTGAAGAGTCACTTTTAGCTTTGCTAGTTGTCACAGAAATATGTAACAGACTTCTGCTGACAGTAAGTACTAGTCAAAATATGCAAATATACAATAATACAAATATTTCTATGGGCTGTAACCTTTCTTTCTATAACGAAATAATCATTCTAGAATTTTTATTTCTCTTTTCTCTTATTTTTTACTATTTTTTAATAATTTTTTTTAATTTTAAATAAATACGCCAAAATTACGCCAAAACGATCAACGGTTTGAATATTCGTACTGAGAAAGTAGATATTTTTTACGACCATACAAAAATCATTTTGTAACCTGTTACACAGCTTATATTTTGGAAAACTCATTACCATCGTACACCGTCTTATACCAACAATAAAATAAATATTGTACTTCTCATATCTCTATGGAAGGTAGAAAAACAAACCAAAAAAGCCAAATCACATTTGATTTTTAGTCAGTTCCAGAATGAAAGTTTTGAAAACGAAATGACCATTTCGCGACTTTTTGTTTCGGCAAGCTGAATGTATCATTATAGATGCTAAATATTATGTACAATAACACATTAGTTTTCACAGTCATTAAAATGGGGGGAAGATTGTTTACAGGGTGGTTAATTGTATAATTTTTATGTAAATTCACGTTTTTCGCTTATAACTTTTTTCCGTTCATTTCCACGAATAAACAGTAAAGTACTTTTTTCATCTTCAAAAGACCTACAAAACTAGCCCTCGAGCGTCAAAAAATATTGAATAGATCAAAAGTTATAAAGAGAAGAAGTTTATTTATGACTTTTGAATTAAACATTTATAAACTGCGTTATTATTACCAGAAAGTTTTGGCGTCACATCCTCTCATTCCTTATCACTGTCTAATAACTCACACGAAATCTGGAATCGATAAGTTGAATAGTTTACAAGTTATGGCCTTATAAACAAATTAACTAATTATTAGTCTGGACGATCCCGAGCACCTTCCACAATCGCACTGATTCTTTTCATGGTAGATTTCATAATAATACATTGAAATCTATTTTTTTTTTTTTAATTTCAAATTTGCAACCTGGGAATTTTATTTATTTTTTAACCTTAGTTGTAAAATGAAATATATGACGCACGTGCATGATATGGTTATATGTTACATATTCTTTTTTTCATTACATATATCTTTTTGTTACAGCTAGTGTCGAATTTCAATACTATCAACCCCAATTTCTTTTTATCAGTTTGTATACTTATTAAATATTTTTAACAGTTACCAACGAATTGACCATAGCTTATTTGTTTACTCTAAATCTGGACAATCAGCTAGTGTCGATTTTCAATTCTATCAACCCCAATTTCTTTTTATCAGTTTGTATACCTATTAAATATTTTTAACAGTTACCAACGAATTGATCATAGCTTATTTGTTTACTCTGAAGCTGAACAATATAATCCTTATATTTTTATTACACTTACCTCTAATATTAATGCAGAATATTTATTTAAGCTGTAACTAATACCTACAGGAGATATCATATTCATATTTGGCTTCACGCTCTGTAAAGGAAATGTTTTAATATTCAAACAACGATAAACCAATGTCAATATTTACATACTGACGAAGTTATTAATTTCACATCTTGACAACAACGAAGTCTGTGATATTCAGAATGTAACAGTGATTATAAGAACTTTACAACTCACTTTTTTGTAACTGGAATTTTTCATTCAAATCATTAATTTTATAAGATCGGATGGGTCTTGCAAAAAAGTATGAATTTAAGTATTTTTTTATTTAGAATTATATATAAAGTATAAGTTATTGATAAATGTCACATAAACAAACAATACTAAACAATGTAACAAAAAATTAACTATATTAGTTAAGAAAATTTAATTAAAATTACATAAATCTAATTTAATAGATTCTAGATTTTTGAACAATAAATTGTAGCCCTTCAAATAAAAATTCCAGTTACACAAAAAGTGGTCTATGACTTTTGATAGATATATGCCAGAAAGAGTTATTTGGAAAACATTTTTGAAATTAAAAGCTCTTTCAATGTTTAATAAAAAATGGCGTGCAACAAAATTCTGGGCATCACGACGCCAGCGTAGTTTTATTATTGTTTCGTTATACAGGGTGTTTCTTAAGTAGAGGTCAAAAGTCCAGGGGCTATTCTGTGGCCAGAAATAAGGGTTTTTTGTTATACAAATGTGTGGTCATAGGACAGCCATTATCCAGCTATAGCGTGTCAAAAATTGAAAAAAAAATCAGTTCTTAATTTTGACGGTTGAAATAATTTAACCAAAATTTGGTTGCATATTTACTATGACAGTAGATATGAAACGAAAAATTACCAGCTTTAGAAACTTACCAGTGGCGGAGGTGTAGGTTTCATCGATCATTATTTGCCAAAAAATATATATCACCCTACATAATATTGCAAATAAAATAGGTCATTATATGCACCACTGTATTATCTTCACTTTTTGTTTCTTTGCACTTTTTTGTATTCCAAACTGATTAACAACAAAATTAATTTATTTATTTGATCAAGTACATTTTTCCGATACTCATTACATTACTTAAAATAACAATAATTAATTAACAATAGAATTACTTTATTATGATTTACTATAACAAATGTTGGAAATGGCCACCTTCAGCCAAAATACATACTTCAGATCTTGAAATTGCAGCTCGACTTGTAATGTCTTGAGATGTCACCAAACAAAAAAATTAATAGGGTTCATATCGGGTGATCTGGGTGGCCAAGGTTGACTTGGTTCTTGAGTGCCTCGCTCAATCACGTTATTACCGAATTCATTTCATTTAAAAATTCACGAGCAATTAAACTAAAATATGGGGGAGCTTCATCGTGCATAAACCACATTCTTTCTGTTAGCGCATAGAGAACATCGTCAAGTAGTTCAGGTAAAACATTTTGAAGAAAACGTCTGTAGTAGGCACCGGTTAAAGTTCTTGGTAAAAAATAAGGTCCATCAAGAAAATTTCCAATAATACCCATACATTCAAAGAAAACATGTTGAAATCGAATTCCATTTCCATGAGGGTTTTCGGACCAAACATATTTATTGTGGAAGTTCATTATAGCATCTCTGGAAAAATTTGCTTCGTCGGTAAACAAAATGCCAGCGGCAAATATTTTGTTCAATTTTTTACAAAATCCAGTGGCAAAATTGGAGACGAGCAGGATAGTCTTGCGGCAGTAAGGCTTGAATATTTTATATGCGATACATGTATAACTGTTGATGCTTAAAAACGGATCAAACTAATTTATGATTGAAATTAAGATTTGCAGCGATCTTCCTAATACTAATATTTAAGGCTTCTTCAATTTCGCATAGAATAGCTTCCATCAACTCAGGCGTTCTAACACTCAAAGAATCGGTAATAAGGTCATTGAACGAGACACTCAAGAACCAAGTCAACCTTGACCACCCAGATCACCCAATATGAGCCCTATTGATTTGTTTGGTTTTGACACGCTATAGCTGGACAATGGCTGTCCTAAGACCCCACATGTATATAACAAAAAAACCCTTATTTTTGGTCACAGAATATGCCCCCGAATTTTTGACTACTAAAGAAACACCCTGTATACCTTAATTTCAAGTCTCAGTCAATCCAAACTAACTATACCGTTAACATGGCAAACGTATTTCCCATGATAAAACAATCACCCTGTACAATAGTTACACCTGTTTGAATATTGGTACAAAACTTTGACTATTTGCAAAATTAGTTGCCAAAATAATTTGTAGTATGGGCCAAATAACAACATTTCACTGAATTAGCTATTAATAGTACCATCGTCATTAGATTTGTCGATTTCTGCTAGTGTTGGCTACTTTATTCTTCCTCATTTTTAGCGCAACTAATGAGTGCAATTACAATGAAAATTGACTTGAACATGTATTCAGAAGGCATGTCGCGTTTATATTTTTTGCAATAATTAACAATGTTCTGATGTGAAAGAGTTAAACCTTGAATTTATATAAAAACATGACAATTTCCCGTTACAAATAATAAAATAAATGATTATGATCCTATAATATTTTATGCTTTGGATGAAAAATGGACTATCACAACAAATACATTATAAATAAAATACGTATTTATTAGATAATGAAATATAGAAGTTTCTAAGGGCCTGTCCAATTTTATTCTTATCATATTGTCTACATATTACATATTATTATATTTAAAATGTCCATAGTCCTAAGATTACATAACACTTTAAAAAAATATTTAGTTGTTTGGCATGAAAATATCTACACAATATTTTTGGTTGCAGACGAAGTATCAGAAAACAGTTCGAAGTGCCCAATATTAACGGAATGCCCTTTTCGAGCGGAGCCTTGCAGCGAGGATGGTGACTGCTCTTTGGACTCGGTTTGTTGCAAAGCCCCATGTGGAAAAGTTTGCACAAAACAACTGTTTACAGGTAAAATCTTTAATATTAGCAGAAATAATGCCACTAACCAATTATTAGTCTCAATTCTGAAATAGTAGATATACAGGGCGTTTCAATAAAAATTGGACATAGCTTAGGGAAATTTTCAGAGTTAAAAATATGACTATACTTCGATTAAAAGACCGAGACGTAGAAATTTTGCATTTTTTCGGAGTTATGTCCCTTGATATCACTAGAAAAATATAAAATTTCTACTCCAATGGCATTTTCAACTTTGTTGTGGAATGGGTACATGTAGAATGGATTTACCACGTCTCTGGAGATTCTCAACCAGCACTAATCATAGTTTAAAGAAGAATTTGACAAGCACTTTATTTCAATGAACAATAATTTTTATTTATATTTTAATATGAAAATAGTAACAATACTCACAAAATATAAACCCCAACGCATCTTAAAATCGAATGTAAGTTAATGTTGCATCTGTTTGTATCAGATTGAACTTCTAAAGCCCGTAATTAGTGTACTATTTACATTTGAAATGTCTTATGCACTGCAGAAGATAAGTTTTTTATGTGGAAATGTATGGTGAAAAGCTCACTTTGCTTTCTTATTTAGTTGAGGAGATAGTTTCGCTGAAGCTGTGAACATTTCAAATGTTTTAAGAAGATAAAGATTGATAACATGTGAATATCATTTGATACAACTTGTATTTTAAACATTTTTTATATTATTGATGTTAAGTACTAGAGCAATTGAAGAAACCGTTGTAAATGGGACACCCTGTATATTGAAATCATAACAAAGTAACCCATTTTTGTTTTTTACCATATTTTGATGTTATTGAAACTACTTTTTTAAGAATCTGATCCCAGAATTGATTAAATAGATTTTGCTACATTACTTGAATACAGAGCATTTAATATAAGCTGAGATAAAATTATTATAAATTTATTTTACTTGTAATTTGTATAAATATGTAAATTGCTATGAATTCTCCTCTCAGGATGCCAGACGCTGAGAATGGCAGCTTCGAGAAGAGCCAAAGCTCTGGGCGTGGACGCCAAAAATGTTCGCATGCCAAGATGCAATAAGATGGGTGGTTTCGAACCCGTCCAATGTGACAACGAAATCATAAGCTCCTGCTGGTGCGTGGACGAAGCAGGTTTTGAATTGGCAGGGACTCGAGCACCTGCCGCAGCTTTAGTGAACTGCACAGGTAAGAAATTTTAAAATTCCTTGTATTTAGCACCTAAATTGGCAATATAATTTAGATTTTCTCGAAGCAACTCTGACATTCGCTGCTTTATTTTAGGTATTTTATTTCATATTACTAGAAACATTTATTTGTAAATAAAGTTACTTAGTTTCTAAGTACATATTTTGAAAAAGTGTCTGTGGTAGATCGTATGTACATAAATTATAGTGATAGTAATGATAATAATCATAATAGTGAGAATAATGATAATAATGATAGTGATGATACTAATGATAGTGATGATACTAATGATAATAATGGTAATAATGATAAAGCTAAGAATGATAATCATAACAATAACAATGACGCCAACAACAACAGCAACAACACTGGCAACACCCGGAACAACATTCGGAACAACTGGAATAACATCCGGAGTAACACTCGGAATAACACTCGGTACAATACTCTAAACAGTAGCCGGAGCAACTGCCGTAGAGCACCGGTCCTTTTCAACTATACAATTTTTCTAGAAATCTCGACATGTAATCTCTCTTTGTAAAAACTAATGTTTTTTTTCTTCCAAAATATGTCGAAAATAGTTAAAGCTGATCTAGGAAATGTATTAATTTAGTAACAGAATGGTCTGAACCTTTTTTCGTTGAGGTAACTATTTTTCTATGTCTTGTAGTTTCGGAGCCTTCAATACATACATCATTAAATAGTTCACCTGGTATCTATATAAATAATCTTGCTGTAACCTGAGGGATTATTTCTTTATTTAACCATCTACCGTTATGACTAATATCATAACGAGTCTGGATTTCAAAAGAGTTTACTATTCAATTCTCGAAATGGAGTTTATAATTTTCATTATAGTTTAATTAATACGTGGGAACTTAGAAATGTTGTACGTTCAGACAATGAATACCAGACACTTACCGTATGTCGCTCATGCACAAGGTAATCCAGTGGTTGGTTGTATAGGGTGACACTTAAGTTGGAAGAACAAGAAAGAAACACCAAAATTTCCAGAAAGGGTTTTAATAACAATAAAAACAGAACAAACAAACAAAATAACGACACAACGGGCTCGAACAACATTATTAATTAATTTATTGACACGCGACAGCGTACCGAGATTCAGGGAATGTGCGATCCATAACAAAATTTGGAATGACTTTATCCATTATTAAATTAACCCGAGTCTCTAAACTAAGTAGACTGCTCAATGTGAAACCCAAGGAAGAACTGCCTGCTTTTCGGATCTCTCCTGAATTCGACACCTCGCTTCGATACGCCCATTTCTTGGGTCCAGAAGTTTCTGTTCTTATCTTATTGGCAGGAATCTGAATACCGGGACGCTTTGGTATAACTACTGTGTTAATAATTACCTAATTGACTGGACTTACATTTATGTAAATAATTATGTGACTAACTGAACTTACAAGTAACCTTTAGCCTTCCTCTAGTGACTCCGAGTAGCAATACGGGACGGATTAGTCAATCTCATTTAACATATTCTTAATAGCTTGGAAAATCTGCCTAAAAACCAGCTATTTGATCTATTACTTTCCTTTCCAATTATTATCAATTTAACAATTTGATTTAATTCTAATTTGTAACTTCTACGCTCTTCTCGTGGTTTCGCGTGTTATTAAAAATATGGGTTTCTTTGTTCTGTCCCAGCATAGGTAGGCGCCTCCCGGACGCGACAAATGACTGTCACATGGCCCCGACGGTCTAAGTGAACTTGTCCAAAGATATCCTAAATTTCATTAGGCTTTCTTTGAAGGATGGTCTTGGCGACGTTAAACCTACTTGAAAACTCCTAACTTTCCAATAAATTAGTGTTGACTGAAATATTTTACTTTTTGGTCCATCCGTTCCGAGAACTAATAAATAAATTACTACGCGTCCCGGCTTTTGTTACATTGTGGAATCGAGGTGTGCAACTACAAAAACAATTAAGCATTAATTTAAAAATATATCTGAAAAGGCAATTTTAAAAGAAAAAAATAAGTTACAGGACAGTCATTCATTTTTCACGTTTAGCTGGAAATTCTTTTATCAGTAAATATTTTCCACTAACTACGTATATTTTAGTTGCATCATTCATATTTTTTTAATTACAAATAGGTCACACTTTTGATGTTTTATTAACCAAAAATAATCAACAAAATAAATATAATTTTTTATAATACTTTTTTGATTTCTTTAAATTTTCTTCTTTTTTTCTTCTTCTCCTATTTCTCCTTCATCGTCTCCTCCTCCTCCGCCTTTTTCTTCTCCTTCTTCTTTTATTGCTGATTCTATTGATAAAACGACAAAATTGTGAAGATATGAACCTGGATTCACGATACGAAATTCTATCCAATGCAAAATATGAACAAATGAATCACCGGCACCATCAATGACACCCAGACGTCTCTAACAATAAATTTTTGGATAAAACATATTTTTTAAACATATCCTTTTAAACTGACGTGGAACTGACTTCCTGACTGCAGTTTCTGATTCCGCAGAACATTTTTTCAAATGTCACCATTTTATCCTATTCAAATATCAAAGCAAATAACAACAAAGAGGATTATGGATCAACCTGTCACTGCTAGAGGCTCCTATCGGGGAGAAGTAATTTACAGAGCAATAACATAATTATAACCTTTTTTAGTTGAGCTCACCTATTGAATATAAATATACATATGTAAATAGTAGTAATTGTGTTTATTTTTATGCTTATACTAATCGTAAGTGTAAAAACAAATATCACATTATTGAATTCAACAATCTAACTTTATAAACATTTCCAAACAACATTGTTTTATTGTTTTATTTGCCTTTAGGTACTATAAATGTTGAAAACTGTGAAAAAGATTTAAAAACATGTTATGAGACATGCGTAAATGAATTAAATCAATAATTATAACATCAAATGAAAAGCTACTAAAAAAAAGATTAAAATAAAGAAAATGAAAAGTAATTGGGAACGTACAAGTACATTGCATTGATACTCTTCAGCATTTTTGTAAATGGAAAACATCAGTCAAAATGTACATACAAACACTGTTCATATGAAATTTGTCTTATATACATAATAAATTAGGTACAAAAATAATAACAGTTGCTAACACTAAACTATTATCAATGTTTCAAAACAAATCGTCCTTGTTCTAATAAGTAAATAGTGTGATAAACACTATGAATGACTGACTAATGATTTCATTTCGGAATTTCCAAGTTACAACGCGTAATGTCACGCTTAACAACTTTAACGGACACGTATAATTTTTTTTCCAATATTCGTCTCAAGGTTGGGTGTCCTGCAATAAGTATACAAATAAAGGACGGTATTAATTTATAATATTACAAGCTATGTAAATAAATTAAATTGCAATTTATTTCTGTTCAACAAGATGAAGAGAAAAGAGGTGTGTCAATGTACATTTGAAGTGTTTAAAACATGTATTATATGATAAGAAAAATTATTAAATAAAAAATAGATATTTAAAAATAACGAGCGTTCAAATAAAAACGTGGTCAAGTTGGTTCTGAAAATTTGGACGTAGGGCGTAGAGTATAGCAAATGAACTTAAACGTCATCTGTCAAAGCGCTATATCGCCGCTATCAATTTGAATATTTTCGTTTTAAAAAGCGTTTAAAATGGTGTTTTCTCAAGAACAAAAAGTGTTTATCATAGAGTCCTACTTTAGAAATGGACGCAAGATTGATGGAATATGGAAGTATTCTATTGAGGAATGTTTCATAGAATTTCAAAATCAATTTCCCGGCGTTGTTGAGTACAAAATTTTTCAAAGTGCAGTTCAGCGTTGTGTTAATGTTTTTCGTGAAACGGGCAGTGTAACAAGAAAAGAAGGAAGCGGCCGACCTAAAAAGCGGACTGAAGAATTAAAAGAAAATGTCCAACAAATAATGGAAAATGCGCCAAGAACTTCTGTACGTGTTTTATCACAAATNTGCTCTATGAACATAGACGTAGAAAACTACCGTTTATAAGATACAGGTCGTTGAAATTAACACAAATAAACTATTTTTTTTAAATATCTGGAAAATCACATCATAATATGTCTCATAACTCTTAAACCATTCACTTTTCGACAAAAATAAAAGAGTGTTTCTGCATCCGGAATGTGTCAGATCGTTGTAAAATGTATTCATATTACTAATTAATTCAGTGGCATAAAAGTTTTACTTTAAATAAGGAAACGATATTATTGTTCTCCGCTATTGGTTTTTGAATTTGGACTGTGTGCATACAGAACTAGGAGAAATATTTGAAAAAAAGTTTGTACCAAATTTGGATAAATTTGATGAAGCGATTTTCCAGATATTTAAAAAAATTGTTTTATTTTTGTTAATTTCAACGCCCTGTATCTCATAAACGGTAGCTTTCTGCGCCTATGTTCAAACTTTCCCGTTTATCTATTAAAATCTGGACCACCCAAATCTGTTTTATTTTTCCCGATTTCAACGCTTTGTTTACTTGAATAATATGTCTCATATCTCGTAAATCATTCACTTTTCGATAAAAATAAAAGAATGTTTTTTCATCCGGAATATTTCAGATCATTATAAAATGTATTCATATTACCAATGAATTCAGTGGCGTAGAAGTTTTACTTTAAATAAGAAAAGGACATCCTTGTTTCTCCGCCACTGGTCTTTGAATTTGGACTATGCGCATACAAAACTAGGAGAAATATTTGAAAAAAAAATGTGTACCAAATTTGGATAAATTTGATAAAGCCGTTTTCCAGATATTTAAAAAAATTGTTTTATTTTTGTTAATTTCAACGCCCTGTATCTCATAAACGGTGGCTTTCTGCACCTATGTGCATAGAGCAAAGTGATGTTAATTTTTGTTGTTTAGTAGTTTCCTGAAGTTTGTCTATTAAAATCTGGACCACCCTGTATACAAGCTGTTACAAATTCGCTTCTCACTACAGGGATCTCGGAAACGGTAAGAGATACGAAGTAGCTTAAATGGGGCAAAGTTGCATAATCACGGAACCAACATTATGCCTCTAAAAAATCAAGGCTAACATGATTATTTTTCGAAATATTTGAAAAAAAC
Source organism: Anoplophora glabripennis (assembly GCF_000390285.2). Taxonomy (NCBI): domain Eukaryota; kingdom Metazoa; phylum Arthropoda; class Insecta; order Coleoptera; family Cerambycidae; genus Anoplophora; species Anoplophora glabripennis. The sequence goes on from NW_019416856.1 coordinate 102,681, forward strand.
TGAAATTTTGGAAATCCGTTTTTGTTTAATTTCAGTCTTGTTTGAGGTGATATTGAAAAAAGAGAACACTTTCTCATGGCAACTTTTTGCCCTCTATCGAATGGCATAATCAATTTTTATGTGTAACGTTTCGTCTCTCCAGGACCATCGTCAACTTCAGTTTTTTTTAAATACGAGCCTGAAAATTTTATTAAATTTTTTGCAAGTCTTCCTGACCCCCAATACTGTACTGTCTCAGCCCCAACCAGATTCAGACGTTTTGTCTCGATAACAGACTTCGCATATTATCAGTTATTGTGAAATTACGCCCTACCCCAAGTTTTGCGAATTTATTAATGCTGAGAAAGGTTATTCTTCTATTCCAAGTGTTAAGACTTACAATGCAAAAAAAATACAAGATCATTAATATATTTTCCCATTTTCTATTTAATGGCATTTATAATATATTGCATGGAAATTTGTTGTTAATGAGTTTTTAATTCGTCAGATAAGTGTTTTAATTAATAACTAAAAACATCGACTGATGCCTCAACACTCTGACAGCTATCTGAGACTACCAGATATTCGGTGTCGAATCGTCATTAACGACATATCAAAATAACAGGGGTTTCCAAAAATTTATTCCAGGTGCTCGGTTACTGTCTCCATTCTTGATATTCTTATGGTTCTAGACGCAGATAACATAAGCAAATAACTATTGTGAAATTGTAATTAAAAAGCAGTTTATATTTATCGGTGGATATTATGTTATTATTGTAAGCGTTCAACGTAAAAGTCAACAACACCCCTTTAAAACATTTGGGTATACTCTTATACATAGTATTTTCATAAAATCCTCCAAGCATTTTAATAAAAAAGTGATGTTTTGGAAATATTTCACATTGCAGGACCGGTTGCTATCCCTGACATCGAAACGTGGGCGTAAAATGAATCAATGAACTCTTTCCTTGAATTTATTAAATTGTATAATTGTTAAACTACCTCCTCAGAGATTAACTTTCTATATTTTAATTCAAGCAAGATCGTTTCAACAGAAAAATAGTTAACATATACCAACGGCAGTTGATGAACCAACTTTTCCACTATTTAGAGGTTGTTATTTAAATATTATAATAAATAATTAAAATGGAAGAATACCTTATTTATAAAAAATAGTAACTTAAATTTCTCTTTTCGTGTCTTGTATACAGATTAGAGGTGCGGATACTTTCAGATAATTTGTAACTCCACAGTTAATTAGAATATAAAAAAGGTATATAGAAAAATCATACAAACTTGTGAGTGTGCGTTAGNTTTGAACGCTCGTTACAATAACGTATCAAAAATTATGAAATATTTTTCTCATCCTTTAAGAATAATTTCTTATATAAATATTAGTTATAGTGATGTCCAGAAATCTTTGATAAATTTAGAATGAAATGATTTTGCGCAACGTATTCAAAATGGCGTTACTATCTTGAGACTAAAATTTTTACGTTAACACTAAAAGCTAATATATCAGTAATATACAAACAATTACATTCTCGTTTTCTACAAAAAAGGAGTATAGTGTCTTTAATAATACACGACTTAATCGGTGGTAATCTAGGTTACACCGTAGATATAATTTACACCACAATTATTACTGTAATTATATCGCATGAAAATAGCTTCTATTATCATTTTTTCGTCTTGTTTCATTTCAGTTCAGTACCAAGTATTACGGCCATTTAGCTGTACTGAACTAAATCCATACACTTAATTTGGAAGCGCAATCTCGCAAATCGGGTCATGGCAGAGTTAAACGTCCGCTTTATAATAGCTCTATTTAAGCTCGGTGTGAACGAAATGAAAATAATAAATTTTAAAGAAAGAGGCACGGAAGCTTATTAATTATGCAGTTGTAATGCTTCATTTTATGCGGTCTTCATTAGTGATGGTCTAGTTATGAATGTTAGTACATGTTTATTTGATTTAATCTTCAATTTATGTTTTAATATACAGAGTGTACCGCACTCTTGTAAATTTAATTATTGTAGATTTCTCGAGACGAAGTCATTATTGACAAAAAACTTTGCATATCTTGAGAAACTATGGTCAGTGACCAAACTTGTGTTAAAATACACAGGGTGTTAAAATAACAGAAAATAACAAATTTACTTTGAGAAAATTTGTTAAGATATACTGGGTGTTATTTAAGTACGTGTCTAATCTTCAAGGGGCGATTCTTTGAGTGATGCTAAAATGAAAAATTTATATAAACATAGGTACGGCAATGCTTCGTTTTCAAGATATAGGGGACAAACGTTTTTAAAAAAAATCGTTTTTTCCTAAAAATCTTAATAATCCTTTACCCGATTTGTTGAAATTTAACAGTATTATTTGTAGTAGAAAAGGGCTAATTTAGCCCTAACTAGATTAAAATTATTAAGTCCAGTGCCGTCCCAGAGACCTTAACCAATATTTCTGACTAAAAAAGAATGTGCGTCACTGAAAAATTTATAGCTATAGTAGGATCATATTCGATGCAAAGTAATAAATCATTGCCTGTCAAGGGAACCAATTAAGTACGCTTTTAAGGGTTTTACAAATTGAATAATGTCTTTATACATTATGAAGGGACGAGGGGATCAGTTCAGGTCTGGCACCCTTGTTCCTAAAAAAAATCCTTTATTCTCATAAACTATTTATTTTAAATGTAATTTATTATAAATCCAATTTGTTTCCTAAATTCCACATATGTACTACATTTTACCTCTGTACGCGCCACTGTTGTTTACTTGTTTTTTGGAAGCGCTCTCTAATTGACGGTAAAGCTCGCCAGGTTAGTTTTTGAGGTATAACCGACCAGTTCGTACACTCGATGCACCTGGGCGACTACAGCTACTACCAGAACACAGTGCGTATGCAGCGGTATTTCAGATTTTACATTGAATTTCATTTTAAATTTGAAATGATTTATCTTACGCCTCCTAAAAATGATGACATGATTTTCCTTTGATAAAAGACCGACAACTTTTTGCTCTACTTTGCATCGAATACGATCGTACTATAGCCTTAATTTTGATAACAATTTCTATAACTAGAATAAACTATTGATATGGAAAAAAATAACGGTAGATAGGTACATCCCAGTTTTTGATAGTTTGGTAGTTTTAATTTTTTATTATATTGTCCCAGTGACATTCGATAAAGTGATCTTTATTTTATTATTTTTTTCTCCAAAAAGGACGCAAGATACGAAAAAAATTCAATCGACAAAAAAGTTGTATTTTTAGTTGCTTAATGCGACAAAAATTATAAAAGTTTTAAAAAGTCAGTGGCGCACATTTTTTTTGTCAAAAAATGCTACAGGTCTTAATAATTTTTCTCTAGTTAGCCCCTTTCTACCACAAATAACACTGTCAAATTGCAACAAAAATCAGCTGTGAAGATTAATTTAAAAATTCAAGGAGACTGAATTAATTAGTGATCTTAAACACTCTGGCAGTCTTTCAACAAGTCGTTCAATACAAAACATCGAAGCAGTTCTTGAGAATATTTGTAAAAGTCCAGGAACATCAGTTCGGTACCATGGTCAAGAATTGGGCATTCTGAAAAGCTCTCTGCAGCGTATTCTCACGAAAGATTAGCGTCTTCGTGCTTACAAAATTCAATCGACTGAAAAACTGAAACATAACTGACAGAAAATCCACGAGTGATTGTTGAGAAAGAAATGCACCCACATGGTGTTACTGTTTAATGCGGATTTTGGTCTGGAGGCATCGTCAGACCATTCTAAAATTTACAATTTTTAATTAAAAACCTGGGTTGTCTATCAAAATTACTTCTTGCTTGAATTTTGGGACGCCCTCAGACTGGGACTCATACAACTGTTATTGTACTCATATTAACAGAGTGAACACTTCATTAAATCCAGTGTAGACAGAAATTGATGCATTATTGAGCGTCATGTGAGTGAAATTTCACTCACCATTTTTTTCAGTGTAGATAATATACTTAAAGTACCAACAAAATTTGCGACTGACATATCTCTATAAAACTTATTATTATTCAGCACCTGTGTTGCAAAATTGTGGCAAACACGATATATTTTCAATTTTTGTGAAACGTAGAATACATTTGACTAGAATTAGAATAAAATAATAAATGAATAACCTTCACCAGGATGTAGATACTCGTATGCCAACAAGAACAACGTTTTGTCTTTTGAATGCTTTAATATTAAAATTTGAATATATGGGAGTTAACTTTTCCTATTTTATTTAAACCAGTATTATAATAAATATTTCTTAAAAACTTGTAGAATCACACAATATATACCCTCATATATTTTTACTTGTATTGAATGTTTCCTACTAATTCTATAATTTTTTTAACATCCATAGTAATTTTCAACAAGCTAGTAGCATAGTGTAAGTGATTCAAAATGCGAAAACACAATTAGCCAGCTAGTTTTATTTAGTACCTAGCGATTTATCAACAGTAACATGATAAACATTTTTGGAACCGCTGAGTCCGTTGATAGCACGGCTGCCTCTGTTTAAAATTTACAAGTGTCGGCACAAATCATACATAAAGATGCATAGCTAAGTCACAATTACAATTCATTGTTACTATATTGATGCCCCATTTTAATATGTTTATGAAAAAATGGGACAAAAACGCGGACTGCGTGCAATCTACGGCTGCAACTACTCTTTTTATTCCAGAGGTTCTCAATAGGTTTTTAACAATCTTCATTAATGTTAATTTTAAGCACTCTTTTGCAGTTTGATTGGCTACAAAGTAAACGTGTGAAATGTTCCAATTTAACTTTCAAATATTTTGAATGATCTCACCGATTTGAATAAAAAACTGTAAGACCATCGTTTTGCTTTAATTTAATAAGGAAGAAAATTGCACTAACTTGTAACCGAAAAAGGAATAAACCTTTTTTTGTTGCTTAGATATACCAAAAATGTTAGTATTATGTCATCTATTCCAGGCGGTTATGACTCAGTGAAACTCAGGTAAAAGGTCAAACCACTTCTCATTCAAACATAAATTTTAAAAACCATACAGGACACTCGTCGAACTACTGTGGCTCCTCTAAGCTTTCACTTTAGTCAGCCAACTTAATTTCGACATATATATACCCACTTGCCGACAACCGTTTCAGCCGGATGTTACTATAAATTATACCTTATTGTTACCATTGTCATACATACGCTGCGACCAGATAAAATAGTTGGCCCAGGAAATGACAAAAAAGGGGGATTTATAATCGAGATAAGTCCTATAATTAGGTACAATAATTAGTGTTAATTTAATTTAAGCACCTACTAAAATATTTTAATTAAAATGTTGGTATTCATACTTCTACCCTATTCATATTTCCACTGTTAATTTGTTTCTTTCTTTTATTAGATGTGGCATATAAGATAACTTGAATAAAACAGTAGGTAACTGAAGTACTGATTATAGATACTTTTTCACCAGAGTTTTGAAATATATTTTGTTTTTCCCCTGTTTATTAGATTTTTTGAAACATGAAAAAAAAAATAAAAACTTGATTAAATAAATCCTTGCTCCAAAAGGATCGGTCAAATTTAAATTAATTTATTTTCGCCTAACCAAAACTCTTAAATTCAAACGCAGACAAATAAAAAGTACCTACACATCAGTATCTATGTCAAAATCAATATTTTTTAATTTTTAAAACTGAGAATGGCGTTTCTTTTTTAACTAGGTTTGACAGTTTAACTTTGTATATCTTCTTCCATATAGATTTAAAGGAAACTGTAAATAAATGTTTGTACGATGGAGCCAAATGGTTTATTCAAAATATGAACAATTACATAATTGAAATTCTGAAAAAAAAGAACTACTAAGCAATCAATACCCTAAAAATCTTGCATTAACGAAGTTTTTAAAAATACTGAAAGTAACAAATTATATATATATATATATGTATAATAAAACATTTAGAAATTACAGATTAACGCAAAGGTTATATAAAAAAATTACATTGGCGATTCAAAACTTTGAAACACGGTCATATTTTCAATGGGATGTGGCCAAAATGGAAAATAAAAATAGCACCGTTAAAATAAAATTAAATGATACCACGATTATTTTAATAAACAGTGAAAAATGTCCTACATTTATCAGTGAATTTTTTAAAATAAAGCTCTGATTCAATGAAATATCGTTTTCGTAGAGTTATTTTTCTCACACTTGGTACTTATTTAGATATTAATACCAAATAAAATATAAAACAAATTGTGTGTATAGTTGGTACGATATCAATTGAAACCTGTGAATCTTAAAGCACAGGACCATCTGCACTTCTCTTGAAATTTATTCCTATGCTTTAGCCATGATGTGTCTCGTAATTTATACTCGAATAGCCATTGGGCGAGTCCGGTATCGGTAGACCAGTCCGCCTGATGTAGAATCGACGGCGGCGCGCTGGTCGTCTAAGCAAACCTGTATTGGTCCACTGGGTCGTAAATAATTTTTTACATGGTATTATATAATTAGTTTGGTGTCAAACGCGGTTCACTTGGCTTTGTCAGTGCCGTAGAGAGCAGTGCTTGGCGTGGTATATTTATTGTTGGTATATACTATTAACTAATAATTAATAAGAAGTGGATCTTATTTGTGGAAGGGCGAAATGGGCGGTGACTATTAGACGCCTTCATTATAGCCATCTTTCTCTATCGCACGGATTTCTATAACTTCGCTCTCACGTAACGGACGATGAACCATGGGGACTTTCCGACACTGTATATTCAAGTTTCATTGAAATATCTTGAAAAGTAACAAAGTTATCTTCAAAGATTACAACATTAAAAAACCTTAAGAATGTCAAAGCATACCAAGGTAACTTGGTCTAAATTGGTTTAATCGCCAAAATAAGTCATCTTTGAAGTATTGCCTTTCCTCTTCCGGAGATAAAAATACAAATCTTAATACATACCTAATATTTTTTTATACTTATACCTACTAACTTTCAAATTTTAAATTTTAAATTCAAATGCCTACTTCATAATTCTCTTAATATTTAAACGACTTGTTAAAGTAAGTAAAAACAAACTTTTTAAATAATATGTAAATTACTTAAATATGTACTTAAAAGATTCAAATTCTATTCAATTTTATTCAAATGTCGACTACTTATAAATAATTCTAGTAAATAAATAAAGTTTTTCTAAAATTTCTCATTTTTAGAATGAATATTTTTGAATGCAAATGTACCTACACATTAGTAAGTATTAGGTAAAATCAATTAATTAAAATTTAAAGTAGTCCGGAAACCTAAATACTTAATTTACATAAATAAAATGGTACAGATATGTAAAGATGACTAACATTGTAAATTACAATAATATCGTGGCTTAAATAATTTCCAGCGACCTCGAGAGTAAAATAAGCAGGAAGCTCTCTAAAATAACACATTTTACATTGGTACATCACAGTCATGCGTTGCAGAAAAAAGTTAAGGACATTTAAATTTTAAATAATAATTGTTGGAAAACAGGTTACATACATGCAATACCTTTTTACCTCTTAGTTCACTTCTACAATGTTCTACTTATAAAAAATGCGTCTAATCTACTTATTGTTAGTGCTACAATAGCGTTTGATTTAAAAACGAAAATTAGATTTACTTATTGGTAACCTCTTACTGTATTTTTTTTTTTCATTTGTACTACCTACGTATCTACTCAACTGAAATACAGTATAGTTATCTCAAAAATTAAATAGGTACTCTTTAATTAGCTTCCTAATGCCCTTGTTCAAATTCAAATTAACTGATTATAAATTACAATTAGTTTCTCTATATCTAATACCTGCACATTTCTAGTGACCCCAATAGGCACATAGAGAGGTAACCCCCACATTCTTGTAGGTATTAGTAGTATTGAAAATGCTAATAAGAATACGCACATAAAAAAAATCCATGCATAATTAGATTTTATTTATTAATTCATTCCCAAGGAATGCTGATAAAATATATAAATAATGTTATAATATTATTAATCCTTAAATTACCTATAACTAATTCAAAATTTTTAAATTAAATTCAATAACCAGTCCTTTTTTTCTCAACCAAGACACACTTGAGGATTTCATTGTAATAACAATTATTATTATATACCTAAAGGTAATTGTTTACTATACAGTTCGAACATTATACAAGATGCTGTAGCGACATGTGCTTTTAATGATAACAATTTACTTGTAATACAATTATTACGCATACAGGGTGTTCTACTTAAAACGGATTCTTCGGTAGCTCTGATATCAATAATACAAAAGAATGCCCGAACTAATTGTAAGAGTTGCATGAAACCAGTATCTTTATTAATTTATTAAATTATTCTCGACTATACAGGGTGTTCCATTTCATAAGGAGCATTACCTAACTTCCCATTGAATTTTAGGGATTACACATTATGACCCTGTCGTTGAAAATATTCGTTTAACTTTAATAAAATTTTGTAACGAACAGTTTTTTTTTATTTTCCTTTTTAATTTGACAGAAATACTCAGTCAGATAAAAAGAGAAAATCGGATCAAATTTTTTTAATTTATATCATTTATTAATTTATATTTTTATTTTGTTTTATATATGGAGCAGAATATTACGTATTGTTTATTTATTGAATATTACTGTTCAGAATTAGCGTTACGATTTTTTGGTTAGAAACCCCCTTTTTGCCAGTGCTGCCAACTCAACAATAATTATAACTTCAAGCAGGGAGACTAAAGAAGGAGACCAAACCTAAACGGGATAATTGACAAAACCTGTCAATATAATTGTACAAATTACATATAATTTTTACCACTAGTGTCGCTAGTTTTCCTTTTGCACCGAAGTTAATGTAGTATGATAAATACGAGTGAAGTAAGCAAACAACCAATTTTATTTTAATATGGATAGAAATGCAGTAACCTAGAAATCAAAATAATTACTGCAATTTGTTTTTAAGAATTTATTAAATAAAAAGTTTCCTCCCCTCCACTATTTCGGTGCATATGCATTGGGATAGAATTCCAGGATAAAAATAAGCCAATAAAGTTCTGGTATCAGAGCTACTGTAACAATTTACCGCAGCAGGAGCGTGCCTTGAAATTTTCCGCGTTATAATATAATAAATAAAATTATTCACGTTAAACACGATACACTTCGCCTGGAAATTAAATTCCTTTATCTTATTTTTCACCACCCTTGATTTATTTTAATAAGAAATTACACTGAAAAAGCCCATGACGATGCACTTACGCCTTCTTAACTGCAAAACACGGTATGCACTGTAAGCTGTTACGGTGTCGGGTGTCGAATACGGTTAATTCCAAGAAAGTGACGCAGGAGTTTTGGAATTCTATCTCAAGAAATACCGCATGAACTGTAACTATTCATTATTTCTTTAATGTACTGAAAATTAACACTAACCAATCTAAACATATAATGTGCATTTATTCCACTTGTTTCTGACTATAAACACTGTCTACAATACTTTTTCTTTCAGCGTACACACACAAAAAACAAAGCTCCTAATATATTCCACTCTCACATAGACGCACTCCCATCGAGAGACCTCCGATCAGCTGAGTCACGTTTTATTTCACAACAGAGCACTATCCATTCCAATAACGAATGGACGCCCATCCCAATTGCGTATTCATGAAATTCTTTCTTTGTTACAGCGCCCAAGCCTTGTGCCGATCACACGTGCAGGATGTTCTGTCCTCACGGATTCGCCCTCACCGACGACGGATGTCCTCTGTGTCGATGTAGGGACCCTTGCGACGACGTGAAATGTCCCAACGCCCTGGAATGTCACCTGGAGGAGCTCGCCTGCGCAGATCCACCCTGTCCTCCTGTACCAACCTGTAAGATTCTTTTTGGCGTATCCTACTTTTTTACGTTACTTTCGAATTCCAAAATTCGTTTCCACGTGATCGATTTTATTTTACTTTATTACGACTTGACTGTGTTTGTTGTAAATACACAGGGTGTCAAAAAATAGTGTACTGGAATGACACAAAAACATTATATAATCTAGTAAAGAGATTAATGGGTTTGGGGCAATGAATATAGAACTACTTAAGGCTATTTGAATCACTTTATATCACTTAAATCACTGTCAAAAAAATTTTAATTTACTCGAGTTGTCAGGAGGGTAATATTTTTAACAAAAAAATTGTATAACCTATTAATTTCAATTCTCCTTGTGAGCATATTCTTGCATTTTTTTAACTTTTTGCATAAGTGACACTGAAGAGAAACTAAAAAGAAATACTTAATATTTATGGAAATGTCACTTGGTCGTTATATAAAAGTAAAGAAAAGGAAAGGAGCAACTAGCAACATCTGATTTCTAATAATGAATCTCAAACTTCAGGAAACTTCATCGATTATTATAATTAACAGAAAGACATTTCCCATTACAAAGTGAACGAACTGAAAGAAAGAGAACCAGATAAGAAAGATCAAGAGCTTTTTAATTATCGAATAATTACAATGTAGTGTAGGAAATTCTTGTTAACCATTATGGTTATAAGAAAGACTTTTTATAATGGTTGATTCAATTTGTATTTTATTCATTATTGACGAAGTGTTTTATGAATTAATCCACTGATTTATTCAAGAAATATTTCTAGACTTCGCGAACATCTTTAATGCGAAAGTCAGTACTACCAGTCGTGCAACCAAAGTTGCAGGAAATGAAAATAAATAGAAAGTGATTGCGTGTTCTTCAACCACATGAAAATTGATGTCTTTTATTAGATGCTATGAAAAAGATATAATCCTACTATGACGATCAAAAATATAACTTTTTACAAAATTATTATGTGAACATTTGTTGGTACTGGTTCTGAACACTCAAAAATTGACAAAAATTGTACCGTATTTTAATGTATGAAAATTATGAATTTCTTTAATAACAAGCTTGGTAGATTACAAGTATTCAATATTTTTTCATAAGGCTTTATTATAAATTAATTATCACTAACTTATTAGAATGAAAAAATCGCGGTCAAAAAATATACCTGAATACGAATCGACCATACTTCGAGAATTGTCTTCCAAGATAGAACTAAACCAATTTAGATTAAGTTGCAATTTTGCTTCTTAAAAAACTTACGGGTCTTTTTTCAGTTTTTTACAATAATTTCAGCACTTATTATTATGGATAGAAAGGTTTTTCGGATGGGCAAAGATGAATATAATCTTATTTGTTACCTAAAGCACGCAAGTCGCTAAGAATACCTGGAAGACTCATCTGTTTCTTGCCGAGTTTAGTTGATAGACAATTTTATTTGAGTATAAGTGAGATATAATAATCTTAATTGTCATTGCTACTTGGTGGCTACTGGTACAAAGTATTGCCATTGCTACTAGCACAGAGTGACCTATTAAGTTCTACCAAGACTATCAAAGAAACAGGATGGCTACTCTTTGGGATATTCTTAGCAATCCCTTTGTGTTGGGTAAGAAATTTAGAATTATTTTATGCTCATTTTCGGCGATTATTTTCAAGACCTGCCTATACCAAACTTCACTGGAATATCTAAATAGGTAAGGAGTTACTTCAAAACAAACAGATATATAGGGCGTAAGAAGTTTAACTGCCATTACTTCAGCATGAGATAGAGTAATCATAAATGAACAAAAAAGTTATATATTACAAGGACGTAAGATTAACAGTTTTCAAAATACAGCGAGTATTAATATTGGGGATTTTCATCACAACGTGACAACAGCGCTTAACCGAACGCTGCACAGCTGATGCATACCACGTGTGCACGCCGCAGACTTGTCCTACGGAAAAAATGTAATCAACTATTACTGTGGAACATTTAGTAAATTTCAAGACAATTATTTTCCAGTTTTTAAATAAATAAAATAAAATGTATCGATTTTGTAGTACGAAGATAGTGTTGTGCTTAAATTTTAGCTCCAATTTTAGTAATTATGAATCTCTTAAAACAGGAGTTTAACTTTTAATCAAATTATGAATTTGAAAAATATGTAATTAAAGTACCCAAAGATTCACGTCATCCAAATAATCATACGTATTATAAATAATTCAGGTATTTACCAAAAGGCAAAATTCAGTAATTTTTAACGACGATACCTTCGAATCCAATTTTCGCGCACTCTCTGGAAAACACTACAAGAAAAGGAAATAGTGGTGCGCAAAAAAAGGAAATAGTGGTGCGAAAAAACACTCAGACACGGTCCAATTCCAGATACCAACTGAATTACGTAATGCTGGACAGCTTAGTACCACGTGTTATCCGCCGCGCCGTTGTGATATTGCTCGATATGAATTTTAAATTTATTACAACGCTAATTATTTTTTAAAATTAAACACAAAGAAGTTAAAAAATGTGATAAACATTGTATTTTATGGTATTCTATATATGTTAAAATTAAAGCAGTGAAACTTCAAATACCCTGTAGTTTTTGAAAGCCCTCAAGTTTTTAAGGAAGCAAAATTGTACAAATTTAACTTAGATAATAGAATAATAATAAAATAAGTATTATAGATGTTAAAATATCAATATATAATAATGCTTTGAAAACAGGTTACATCGTACAACTTTTTCAAGATATCATATTTTAACGTAGTGAACACTCTGTATCGGCCTATCGGCTATAGAAGAATCCCAGCGAAAGTCCATGAACTTTAATGAATTGGAACTCAAAAAGGCAAAACATTTGAACGCTTCCCATAACACAAACGTGAATCAGGCACTACTCGTGGTATTTACGTGCTCTTTTCTAGTGGCACAGCATAAAGACAATTAATGTCAACTTTCACTCGCGGTATTTCACATTTAATCGAAATATCATCTCTCTGCCACAAGGTTACGGAAAGATTGGTGCAACACGACGTCTCTTTTCTCGGACGAACGGCACTACAAGTATTTATTTTAGGCAGAGCCGGATTAATGACGAGGCCAATGGGGCCATGGGCCAAGGGCGCCAAATTCTCGGGGTGGGGCCTCAAACTGTGTCAAATTCTGCATTTTAAAAGTACGCAAATGAAGTGAGTCTTTATATCATTTCTAAATAGAATTTGGTGCCGTCGTTGTACGCAGCCTATATCAGTGTTTCCCAAACTTTTTGAGTGACGGAATACCTTAGAAGCTTTAAGAATTTCACCGAACACCATATTCATTTTCTAGAACTAGCATTCTGGCATAGAGTTTAGGTGTTTAGGTAGTAAAAACAGTTTTTTTAGGTTTAATAAATGACAATTATTTATTTATTCATTTGATAAGACAACTCGGACACAAAGAACATAAATAATTATTAAGTATAGACTTAGAAACAAAAGAAATTTATTAATATAATCCCAAAAACAAAAAACGAAAATGATTAATTAAACTAAAAACAAAAAAATAATAATATAAAAAATAAGCTGGTACTTAATCGTAGTCAATAACTTTGAGTTGCAAGTTCGATTGATATTCGATAATTGAATTCTGATATCTGACGACGCATCAAGTCTATTCCTCGACTTCGTCTTCGTTGCAGCATAATAAGAAAATCAGAGATGAGTGGTAGGAAAAGGAAGTACTAGAACAGCTATTTTTAATAAGTTGGGATATTCTTCAATTAAGTTAACCCAAAAATTATTTTAAACAAATAAAATGCATATATGATCGCGATGTGTTATATTTGGAGAAAATGTAAAATTTGCTTTGCACTAATTAGGTTTTTCAATTTTTTTTTGCGGAACACCTAGTAACTTCCCACGGAACACAATTTGGGAAACCCTGGTATATATTAAAAAATTGGGTGTTCTAGTCTTTCTCATATAACTTAGTATGGGACATCAAGTATTACATATTTATTTTAACGAATAGTTTAAATTATGCGCGTTCGTTAAAGACAGTATTTTTTATATTTCGTAATTTTAAAATAAACGTTTTACTGTCAATTAAATGAATGTGTAGGAAATATTTGGTATCTGGTAATACCTTCTATAAGAAGAATAAGACTAATATTATCTTTCTTGGAAATTATTATACTTGGGTCATCTATGACTAGAGTATTTGTTATAAAATTTGGAATTAACTGTTCTACTTTTATTTATACATGCAACAAAATTTGGTCATAGATTCTTAAGAGAAGTCTTTTTTATATCTCAAAACCATGTTGTACAAGAATCACTAAATTTGGTACACAGGGGTTTTATAACATGTGGAATCTCACAGTGCTACGCTTGTTGACGAGAAACCCCCTTAAGACACTTTTTCGTGGACCCCCTTGGGCCCCCTTGTCTTTTGATTTTTTTTTAAATTATTAGTTAGAATGGCATTGAATTTAGAAACTTTTTTGTCTCTTGATATTTGTTTCGTAAAACGCAATGTTTTTGGGGAAATTGGCGAATCACGATATGCATTCGATCACATTTTGACATTTTTCTCGAAAACATTGCCTTTTACGAAAAAAGTATAAAGAGACAAAAAGTTTCTAAATTTAATGGCTTTCTAGTGGGCTGATAATTTTTAAGAAATTTAAATGTGCGACCAAATTTTTTTGGCTCCAAAGACAAGGGGGCCCACGAAAAATTGTCTTAGGGGGGTTCCTCGCGAAAAAACGTAGCACCATCAGATTCCACATGTCATAAAACCCCGGTGTACCAAATTTAGTGATTCTCGTACAACAGGGTTCTGAAATATAAAAAAAGATTATTCTTAGGGGCGGACTTCAGGGGGCTGTAACTCCAAAAGAGGGGGCCACTTGGCAAAAATAAAAAATACGGATACCCGAAATTTGTCTTAAGAATCTGTCACCAAATTTTGTTGCATAAATTTCGGGACACCCTGTATATATAATTGATTATTTCCTTTAGTCAACAACGTTTACTACTACTTTTTTGCATTATCACTATCACGAACTATCATATCTGAACTATATGTGTATAGGTTAAGACTCACCTTGTATATTGAAATTTTGACTTTCGTATCGTTAAATATAAGGGCAGTTTACTCTTATGTCATTTTCAGCTTTTTGGTTTCCTGACCAAGCAAAATTTTTTATAAAAAATGTGAACTAAATTTGCATGAACCTCAATCAATTAACTTCAATGGCAATTTAAATTAAATTGAACATTAAATTATACATAAGTTGAAAAAAAATTGTTTTTTCAACTAGAAATGAAACAGTTATTTCCGTTCATAGACTTGTCCCACGGCATTTTTATCCATTGTTGCAAAATATGCTATTTCCGTAAAATTAAAAAAATTGTTCATATCTTCTTCAAACGTGAACGTAAGTGATTCGTAAGTATATTTTTTAATATGCACGGTGTTGCAAATATGAAAAACAAATTTCATAAAAACACATTTGAGGTGCCTGCACAGATAATACTTTCAAAAAATTAAAAAAGAGGTCCTCATAAATTTTAATCAGGGGCGCCATTGTCCCTGAATCCGGCCCTGATTTTAAGGTTCGGTTTATCTAAAATTACCATCATCCGAATAGGTGTATCGTCCACGCGTCTCATATTGCATCCGATTGTACTCTTTTAATGTCAAAATTTAAATATGAAGTTGAAATGAATGGAGGTAAATGAAACAATGGTCTGCACGTTTCAAAATATAGTTTCTCTATAATATCAAAAGTGTGTTGAGCAGTTCATCACGTTCATTTGTTTGATTCCATTGCGTTATTTTTCTGACCGCCTACTTGAAACTGATGCACTAATTTTTCCCTGTGATATTTTCATTATCTATACCAAGTTTGTAATGGTCATAGTTTTTTTATGAATTAGCATGACCGTCTTGATGGCAAAACGCCGACAGAACAAAAAAGCTTTAGTCCCTGATGAAAAAAAAATACTGAAAAAGACCTCAGTTCATTGCTCTGGCTAAACTGGGTTCCAGGGTTGATAAAAAGAAAGGGGAATATAATATGTAACATGAAAATTAATGCACGGCATTTAAAGCAGGATTTACTTTTAATTTATTTTCTGTAATTCCAATACATTTTAGAATACCGTAGATTTTAGGACCACATTAGATTTGTACATTCTTTTATTACACGGGTATATTCAGTTGACCTGATTTACGTTGAGGAACGAAAAAATTTGAGTGCTCCGTACTAGCATAACTTATAAAACTTATAAAACCAATGGTGTTATTAAATCAAAATTTCAATTTCAAATAAATAAATGCGAAAAAAATTAAGGTGATATATTAATGAAATAAACCTTTACACCAAAAAGACCAGTCAAGGGTTAATTTTTAGGAAAATAGTTTTTAACCAAAAATCTCACACTTAAAAAGCAGAGAAACACAAAATATAGTATATGTGTATCTTCTGATATTGATAATTATTTTTTTAAGTGAGAGAATTTTGGTTTATTTAAGTATGGTTTTAATTACTTTTTATACTTTGCACGGTGGCAAAATACCCAATAAAACTAAAACTATGTCGTATTTAAATAATTTTAAACGATAAGAAAGTTGGCAATCAAATCTGTCGGTTATTTCCTCTAAAGTATGGCATACATCTCCTTATCATTAAAGATAAATCACATATCCCTTATATCGCTATAATAATAAGAAAATATGCAAAAATATACAAGCTGTTCCCGTAAAAAATCGTGTTAGCCACAGACAATAGGAATTTTGAAAAGTTTCTTACAACTTTTTCCTCACGTTCCTACATTCGTTTTTTTTTCATATCTCGAAGAACACCGAAGCAAATTTTAAGAGAAAATTGCCGTAGCTAGTTAAAGAAGTCTTTTCATGTTACTAAATACTAATTATCACAAATTTTCTTTAATTTAAGAAAAACAACGATGCCCTTGAATAAAATACGAACTTTATCTTCTATTTCAGGTAAACGTGGTCGAAGCTTAGACAACATTTGTCCTGTTGGAGACCCACTCCGTATAAGTGACACTGTTCGTCCCTTTTTGTGCGGCAATGATCCAGGAAAACCTCAGTGCCCACCCCTCTACCAATGTCTGGTTCAGAAAGGTAAAAATCAAGATACTTATTACTAGATGTATACAGGGTGTTTCTAAAATAGGGTTCCAAACTTCTGCTGCGTTTATAACTCATTAAAATAAGCCAAAAAGGTTCCTATTAACATGTGCCCTAAAACGCACCCTTAGGAAGTTATATGCCCTTAAAAGGGCTCAAACAAAACTTGTTTTTTCTAATAAATTGCAGTTATGAAGGATCCGATAATTTAATAAATAATCTAGGATATAAACTAAGATTATTTAAATTTAGAGTTACACTTACTAATTAAAGAACTAATTACTACTGCAGACAATAGCTAAATGTGAAATAGAAAATAATGGGATTAAAATTTTCAAACTCAATTTACTCGAAAACCATTGGAAATATCGATTTGGACAAAGATAATTTTGTTTTTTAGGTAAAATTGTTATGATTTTATAAATCTGTAGAGAAAATTGTAAAAAAATTTAAATAAAAAAAATTACGGGCCGAAAACCCCCTTTTCAACCTAAATGGGACGCATATGATTTACATGTCGAAAAACGGAGTAGCCCATGTTATTTAACGTAAAAATTTATGTAAGACCCATAATTTTTTTTTTTATTTATTTGCGACCGTTTTGTCAATAACAGAAAAAAACAGTTTTGTTTGAGCCCTTTTAAGGGCATATAACTTCCTAAGGATGCGTTTTAGGGCACATGCTAATAGGAACTTTTTGGCTTATTTTAATGAGTTATAAACGCAGCAGAAGTTTGGAACCCTATTTTAGAAACACCCTGTATGTAGTTTTGCACCTATTTAATTGAAGTACATTCTTAATATGCAACAATTTACTGAATCTGGGAAATATTGTCAACGTATTTCAAAGTCAATATCCAAAACAACATTTACTTTTTAATTTATACATTACGTTATGCACTATTTTTTACATTGCGCAAACAGACTTTATTTTCCATTGTTAACTTAGATATATACTTGCACTTATTGTATTGATCCGTGACGTGAAATTTCTTTAATAAGAAAACCAACTGATTTGGCTTATAGGCTTTTACAGCGCTTTAGGTGGTTGGTGATACCTTGTTCCTGCGCTGGATGATGATGATAACATTCTGTGTCTGTGACCTTCATATGTACATATCCGTGTGGGGACGGGAACTTCTAGGAATGGTACAGAGTACCATTTTCTTATCTCCTTGATGACATTTTGGTTTTAGAGTTGCTAATTTCAGCGTTTTCTTCTTCTCGAAAGGTACCAAGTTGATATTTGCCAGGGTTAAGAATGAGAATGAACGCATAGTTGCTCCTTCAGTTTGTTCCTAAGATTGACCTGCGAGAAGGTCCTAGTTCATACCCCTGCCAAGTGTACTAAATTCTCACTCTTGTCTTCTTTAGTAAGCCTCCCACAAAAAGTTCTCCTAAAACCAATCAGTACTCTTTTAAATGGTATCATGTCAAAACTCATTAGGATATCAACTGCATCCTGGATTCATTGGGCTACTGGGTCTTTAATTCACAGGGCCACATATTGAAATTGAGACTTACCTTCCCTCAGACCAGTTGACTTCTACGTTTTTGAGGCCGCTGTTCACAGTCCCGGGGTCTGGATCAAGGTCAAATGAAAGTCAAATTTCGTTTTTTGAATGATATAACTTTTTTGACCCCGGATTCCGAAAGAGCAGGAAATTTTGCGTCCAAATACGTGTTGACCCGTTGGTGAAAGTGACCTTTGGAAGTCATTTGGAGGTCATTAGAGATCGAATCTGAGATTTGAACCTACCGGCTGGAATTTCCGCTACGAAATGAGAAGTCGGATCTCGGACCAGTTAACCTTCACGTTTATTGAGTCGCTAATCCGACGTTTACGTGACCCCAGCGCGTCTGGATCAAGGTCAAATGAAGGCCAAATTTCGTTTTTTGAATTATATAACTGTTTTCAAATCAAAATTCATCAGTTTATGGTTCCCATGATTCTCCACAACTTCCATAAAGGTCATACATCTGACGTCTTATTTCATAGCCGAAATTTCAGTAGGGAGATTCAAAAATTGGGTTTGACCTTTAAATGGTCTCCATAGGTCACTTTTACTAACAGGTCAACACGTAATTTCTCCTTGTTTCGGATTGCGGGATCAAAAAAGTTATATCATTGGAAAAACGGAATTTGACCTTCATTTAACCTTGATCCAGACGTGCTGGGGTTATACGAATACTGGGATCGTGATCAGCGACCTCAAGAAAATAGACGTCAACTGGTTTAAGACAAGAAGATAAGTCTCAATTTCATTTTGTGGACATGTGTTATGTATGACATTCACTATTGATCGAACTTCTAATATGGTTTTTGGACCTTTGGAACGCAACAAAGTTGTGTTTTGTATCACTTAAAATTATATTTCTTGAAAATATTAAAGGTTCGACCCCCGGAAACACATCCTGTTCAATTTCTTTTTATCTTATACACTGATTTCCATAGTAGGTTATCTACCTTCACAAAAATACTTTATTGTGGCAAAATAACGACTAATTTTCTTTTGTCTATCAGCAATATAATAATTTCTTCATTTTGCAACAGTTCTTTTATGGTCTGAACATCAGATTCGATTTTGGAGGTATGACAGTTCTTACATGCGCTTCTTCAACACTTACTTCTTCCTCCACTTCTTAGGTGAGACACCGACACTAGGTTTCAAGATCATTAATGATTTCCTCCTTTGAAATACTCCTTAGAATTATTCTTTAATTATATAGAAGCTAAAGTTACTGGTGATGTGAAGCTTGTCCGGACTTATCTGCTTGGGTTGTTTTTCCAAGAGCATTTCTCTTTCTGCTTATTTTGGACATCCTCTTCTGTACATAATGCTTTCTCGGTGGTCAGACTGTCTACTAGGTTCTTTTTATGTCTCTTTAATATGCTAGTAAGCTGAAAATAAAATTCACCTGTAGAAGTTTCTTTCGATAGATGTAAAATTCTTCTTCCTGTGTAAGTTACCTTGAATTTATCTTAAAAATCACTGGTGCAATCAACAAATCTAGACACAGGTATAAGAATACCACTTGTCTTAACAGTTTCTCCATCCTCACCTATATTTGTCCAATTTTTTAATACAAAGTAAATTCTCTCCTTGATCCTTCAGCTTGGTTTCGCTGTAAAAAAGATAATAGAGACATAACATATTTTTTAATCTTAACACCCAATAACTAAAGATATTGTGGGAAACAACTACTCTACGAACTACAGCTCCGTCCAGCATTTAATTACACCCCCAATATCCAGTAGGTATTGAATCACATTGACAATTAAGATATGACACACTGCATGTTATATCTCACCCATACTTAACGCCAGATATGCTTGACACACCATACATTATGTTCTTGCCACTATTTATTATTATTTTTTTTTTTTTTTGGTAGGAAACGACTACGGCGTCTGCTGCCCGGCCTCCCTGAAGATCCAAAAAACGGGCACCTGCCCCGTGGAGGCCGAGGGGGGCGCCGATTGCGGTGCCATGTGCACTCACGACTTGGAGTGCCCCTCGGTGCAGAAGTGCTGCCGGACGGAGAAGTGCGGCTCATCGTGCATTCATCCCAAGAATGTGACAGGTAAATTAATCGCCTCGAAGGATTCCTGACATTTGCAGTTCTCGCACGGACTTATGTAATACAAATAAAGGAGTCGATTGCACACAGATATGCCATATCAGTTTGAGAACACGTCTTGAATGACGATGTAGGCTTTGTTATTTGCGACACGCGATGTGATGTGGCTCGCCAATCATATTTATCGTCTATGTAATTGCGATTGTTGATCGCGAAAGGTTTCCTTTGTTTTGATGACGAAGGAACCTTATAGAATCAATTTCTAGTCTCTTCATTTTGAGAATAAGTTTTCAAATCATCTAAATCTCTTGAAGAAATTCTTGATTATTTTTAATGATGTAGATACCAGTAAATTTCATTGCAAAAAAAAGTCATTGAATAATAAAAATTGATTTACATACAAAAGTCCTTTTAAAAACTATTAGCATCTGATTTTTTTATTAATCCTCTTACTTCATCATACATTTGGTCTAATTGTCCACAAGCTCTATTGAAGAAAGTTTTTTGGAGCAGCTTTTAACCAGTTTTGTATCGCCTTAATGGTCTCATCATTTGTAAACTTCTGACAATTACACAATATTCTTCTAAACGTCCAAACACAAGAACAGCGTTCAGGCAGTCCCAACACCTCAAATTTCAAAGGGCTTAAGCGTCTTTAATGTATGGTAGTTCTTGTTTCACAACAACTCTCTTTTTGAATTAACTTGGATTTTCGACCACATCACGAGCTTAAGGTGGCCATATCCCTGGCCGAGAAATGGTTAAATCTCTGGCATTTTTAGGTACTGAAATCTTGAAAAGTAAAACGTGTAGAACAAAAGGAAGCACAAAAATAAAATCCTTGATGTTTTGTTTATTCATTGTTACCATTTAAATTTACCCAAATAAAATAATAACTAAACCCACATTTTAAGAATTATTTTCACGTACTTATAAATAAAAGTAAACAATTTTATATGTAGGACTAAGCAAGTAAATGTTATAAGAATATTTACATGTGGAGTTATATATAAAAAGTTAGTATTTTCGTAGATTTCAGTACCTAAAACCTTGAAGGTTTGATCGTTTTTTGCACCTGTTTATTCGTTTTACTCCGGCGTCTTTGAAAATACTCAGGTGGCATGACATAATATGGGGGCCTTAAGTAATTAATATGTATCTCGAAACGGTAAAAAGTCTAAACCGATGACGTGGCAAACAGTTCAGAAAGTGTTCAACTACCGCCACTAAACAATTCCTCTTATTTAATCACTTTTCCTTGTATTATCTGGGTCCTTTATATATCTTAAATATCAAAATACATGTTTCGAAAGAATTTTTCGTAAATCAAATAAATATGCAAGCACATATTTTATAGAGAAGTCTGAATAATAAACATGTCAATTTTTTGGGAAGTAAGATCCAGTTAACTGTTAATATTATTTTTATTTTGTGTGTATTTACAAATTTTTAAACATGATTTTCAAATTGTTACCAGTACCTAAATCAGACTGTAATGGTACCTAACATCTGTTATTCATCTTTTAACCAGATTTTTCCATAGGACATTGACTGTTGTTTGATGAGTCAATCAACTGTAATAAATGAGATGTATTCAAAAATGGAGATTATTAATTTGTTATTACTCTGCAAAGTCTTTGTTTGATATATTACACTTATGAAATATTGCGATGGTATAAGATTCGTTCTTCTTACCTTTCCTTTAGAGACTTTAGACCTATCAAATAAAATAACGGAGCACTAAATTATCTACTGAAAATAAATAGTTTCGTAAATATTATACTTTAAAAGTGTTAATGCGTTTTTTATCATTTTTTCCTAAACAATTAATTTAAAATCTTAATGGCTTTTGTTTATTTTGTTACATTGAGACATTTGCATCATTACCCTTAGGATTGCCTCTGACATTTACATCATCGCTTTGTGAGAGATAAATGGTTAAATATAAATAAACTTGCATAATTTATTGAATAATAATTTTCCAGAAGGAAGTCGAAAATATCTTAGTATTTAAAATTTTTGAAAAACTACAAAACATAACTTACTCTAACGTAAAAGTTTATAATAGTCGTTGAAAAAACTTGACAGTTGCTCTTACAAAGTTTGTAACTTCTATTATTATCTACCTTATCTTCTATAATCTATAAGTTATTGTTTTGTTATTGTTTCATTTTTTTGTTAATTTATAAATGTTCTCGCGTACAGAATTGTGAAGAAAATTGAAAACTAACATACTTGAAAAAAAATAAAGCTATTGATGATTTTTTCTGTTAGAAACATTATTAAAATAGTCATGATACATTATATTGAACTCGACAGAGAATGATGAATTCGTTACACAACAATATTGATAGGTTTGTATCTAAAAAAATTGATGAATTTTGCATTCATAAAATCCATGGTTTTTCTATTCTTTCTTTCGTATGTGTTTTAACTAAAAACCCAACTTTTCTGGAAAAATTTGGCGTCGGAAAAATACGGAAAATTTTGTTCCTTTTCTTTGTTTGTTCATGAAAAATGATGATATTGTTTCTTTTTGTCGTTTCGAATAAAATAACTTTTGTTAATTTGCGCTTGAACTCTACTAATTTGAGATTTCAAAGCATCGCGATCCTAAATATACAAATTTAATTAAAACATGTTATTTTGAGGTTTATTTTAGCAAAATATGTCAAAAAATATTTATTCAATTGTTTCTATTTCAAACTTTTTCAAGTTTATTTCTACTGCAACCTTTTGCTTCGAAACGGAAAAAAGTCCTTTTACAATTTTTTACTTTTCTTCCAATTGCTCACATTTTTAGTCCTGATGGCTCTGGAAAAGCGACATCAATAGTTTCTTTTTTCCATTTATATTGGTCTTTAATATCAATGGAAACATTTTTATATATTTTCAGGTTTTCTTTATTAATTTTGTCTTATTTCACTTTTTCTCTTTTAATTTTTTTTTATATATTTTATTGTTTTTTATATTAATATTTAGTATTGTTATAATCTTCAAAAATTTATGTGTATTCGCCACCAAGAATAACTTCTAATTTTATTCTTTCAAAACGAGAATGATCAGAAGGGGTACACCATATAATTTTTTGTTGACAGCAATATTGTAGGCACCTATATCTAAAATTGATCTGTTTAGAACGCACTCCATCAAAATACACGTGTTTAAAAAATTGAAGAGGATATTAGAAGAGTAAATAAATCGAGGAGAATAAATAAATAAACTATTTTGGCTGAAATATTTTTTAGAAACATATTTTGGTATATAAAGCACCATTTAAGAATGTTTCTTAGCATTTCGTACACTGAACTTTTACAAAAAAAAAAAAAAAAAAACAGTTAAAAGTATGAATCCAAAAAAATAAATGACATCTCTTAATCAATTGTTCACTAACAATTTTCAATAATTTTCACAATAAGACGCAGATTTCCGTAATGAAAACTGAATTGAACTAGCCATTTTTCTGTTAACTAAGATAAAAAACGATAAAAAAAAGTGAAATACATGCCATTTACGACCACAACTCAACTATTTACCGTTTTTATTCAGTATGTAAGTCGGGGACGATTCCAGAAGTTCTTAATAAGTTTTAACAATTTTAGTTGGCATTAATTCTGTGCACCTCAGTTTCAACGATTTTGATTATTAAAAATGCATTTTAATGCATTCTACATGCCGTTAGTTTGTAACGACCCTATACATTCTGAATCGGCTATTTCATCAAATAAATCCCCATTCATAGAATTGTTAACAGTAAAATTATTTTTCAGAATGCTGGCACCAACGCGCCCTCACCGAAATCCTAGCAGTCAACGAGAGGGTTGGAAGGGGGTACATCCCCATGTGTTCGAATGACGGCCAATTCGAACCCAAACAGTGCAGTCGGAACGGCCTAGTCTGTTGGTGTGTGGACAGATTGGGGAGGAAACTGAAGGGTTCCATGGGACCAGCGGAAAACGTGAACTGTTCTGCGGTAGACGGTAAATATTTTCAGATAGTTTCCTCTTAAGAAACTGACTGAGGAAAATTTTCAGCCCGCCCTGAATCCGTCGGCCGAAGTCTGAACAAACACGGCGAAGAATGTGAACAAATGGAATGCGCGCAAATTTGCGAATACGGGTTTAAACTGGACGATGATGGATGTCACACGTGCAAATGTGACGATCCGTGCGATGGGTACATGTGTCCCGAGGATGAAGAGTGTGTTAACGTCAAGGAGTCGTCGTGCACTGACTTCTTGTGCCCGTCTTTGCCAGTGTGTAAGTTTTCTCAGCTCAAAATTTGCGAAACAGTCAGAAAAAGTATACGGCAATAAGAACAAACCTTCCGATGATGAGGTCGTTTATACAGGGTGTTCTTTAAGCTCTATGACAAGCTTTGATAGATGGTTGACGTTTGGGGTAGCATTTTCAACAATAATTTTCTGCCTGTACATAATAAACTCATGTTTAATCACAAATAATAATTATTGTTATAGCAACCATCATTTTTATTTATCAGGCTACTTTGAAATATGAAATTATATTTTTTAAAATGCTTGTAACTTTTAAACAAAAACGAATCAGATCTATGTTCATATAAGAAAAAATGTTTGAAATTAACCCGGTTACCATATGCCACAGTTAGTCATAGAGCTGGTAAAACACCCTGTATAATTTCGAATTTTAGAGAATGCCTTGCTTGAAGAAATAAATATAACCAATAATATATTTACTTTTTTATATAGGTAAATCTAAATTATAACGCGCTAGCTATTCAAAATAATATAATTTCTTAATTTCTACACTGTGACTTTGAAGTAAAGACCATTAGGTTGCATATGTAAGATTACTATGACAAATTACTTCACAAGTTACTAATATTAGGCAACTGCGTCAATTAAAACCATATATTAAGTCCTAAGTCATTGTAATTACTCGTACATTTAAAAAAAATGATTCAATTTTGGCATTTTTTACAAGAGTTATTATTTCTCATACTTATAACTACATTGCACATATCCCATACAGAAACAAAACATCTTTACATATTTAAAGTACGATGGTTTTTTGGTTGTTATGCCATGGCCTGTGAATCTGATCGCTGCCAGTTACAGAATTACTTTTCACTTCCTTAGCCTTAGCCAGGAATCTTTGACTTGCCCTTGCTGTTCTCGGGCTAGGGTCTGTGGGCGTGGACCAGCTATTAGTACCTCCATGTCCATACTGATGTTCATTTCGGTTCTTATTGGATCTTAGGATTCCAAACGTTTCGCCATTTTTCAGTGTCTGCTTCTTCAGTGGTATCACTATTTTAACATGATCCATTTTAGAATTTTGATCAGAATCAGAAACTTCTCAGCACAGGCAATAAATAGTAAATCTAAATTAATTAGTTAATACATACGAAATTTCGAGATACTGAAAACCATTTATTCGATTTGACAATTTGGATGGTGATTACGGAATAAATAAAAATTTGTCAAATTAAATTAAATATTGCTTATTAATTCAACTTCAAACAATCTTCTCTTGAGATCTGTAAATATTTTATAACTTTTTTGGTGATATCGATTCAATTTTTAATGAAGAATATATCTCCAAGGTTTTTTGGATAAGTTGTATACAGGGTGATTCATAATTCAGTACAAAGAATTTAGGGGCGTATTTTTGAGGTCAAACTAAACGGTACTATTGTCCCTAGTCAGAAGTGATTTTTTCGAAAATGGTTAGTTGTATCAAAAAAAAGTAAAGTGCTAAAATTCAAGATCATTGCATTACTGATTAGATGGTTAATAAATTTTCAAAATTTTCACGGTAAATAGTTAATAAAATTTAAAAGTATGGTGCGCATTTAACTCTTCATCAGCTAATGTGTCGGAAATTGTTAGCCTGAGAGATTTCGACCAAGTATGCCTCTTTTGCTTAAAATTGATAGAGGAATAAACGCACTAACACGAAACGTCAATGTACAGGGTATAAAAAAGTTAGGGCCAATTTAGTTCAATTCAATTATAGGCGACGCCCTCTACAAGCAGAGTTAAAACCAATGACATATTTAAATTTAACATCCTAAAAAAACCTCGTACCCCAAGTTTTATGCCAACATTCAAATTTGTTTAGAAATTATTCCTAAAAAAATAAAAAACTTTAATATCCTGTATATCGAAAACTAAGCATTTGTGGATCCACATTTATAGGAAAGAAAGTCTTATTTTGACTTCAAAAATACGCCCCTGAATTCTTTGTAATGAATTTTGAATCACCCTGTATTTTTGAGTTGAGAGCGAGAAAAAAGGATCAAAGATTCAAAAAAGATGAAAACTTAACGAATATTTTCCTACACAGGTCGACCAAAGGCCGTTTACGCCAACCCCTGCGATACCGGCACGCCCTTAACTGACGATCTCAGTGGAGCCCCGGTGGCTTGTGCTCTTCGCTCTGAAGATGGTACCGTCTGTCCGGCAGCCTACGAATGTACCGCCGTAGCCGGTTCCACGCAGGCCGTTTGTTGTCCTAGCTCTGAGGAAGAAATGACGGCTGAGTCGTCTGAGGACTACAGTCAAACCGAAATGAGGCCACAATCTAGTAAGTTAAATGTTCTAGATACAAAGTGTTAAAAATTTAAATATTGACATTTCATCACGTTTTTAACAGATTACACCTTCTTCAGTATTAAATTTTTTAACTCAGGATTGTATATTTCTTATAAAATAAATGATCCAGGTTTTAACTGGATTAAAAACATCTAAAATTGCTACTAATCTAATTTTGTTTTTTTTTTTTTTTCAGTGTGCGAATACCTCCACGAATTTTCCGAGAACATGGAAGGCACAAGGGACGGCATGACCCTTGCCCTTCCAATGCCGAACTGCGACTCCGAAGGGAACTACCTCGCGACTCAGTGTTCCGACGACGAGTGCTGGTGCGTGGATAACTTTGGAACAGAGATTCCAAGAACAAGGAGTGCTGGCAATGCCACCAAAGACTGCGAGGAACTGAGAGAAACCATGGGCTGCTTGGACATCACTTGCAGGATGGGATGCGAATACGGCTTTATCCTTTCTGAAGACACGGGCTGTCCCTTGTGCCAATGCAGAGATCCTTGCTCAGGTGTGAACTGCATGGAGGACGAACAGTGCCAGCTAGTCGAAGTTAGTTGCAAGGATCATTATTGTCCACCAGTGCCATCTTGTAAGTACCATAGCTCTTATTTGCAGTTGAAGTTGTCCAATCTTCGCACAGAATGTAATATCATTCATTTAAACTTCTTCATGTTCTGAGAGACATATTGATCTCTTCTTCAGAAGAAACTTTGAAACTTGAAATGGAAGTTTCCGGAACAGTATTGATATGAAGAGACCAATAACTGGAGATGGACCAATATGCAAAGAGAAGTACTCCTGAAGAAGAGAGCAATATATCTCTGGGAAGTTTAACTCGATGGAAACCAGTCTGGAAATTGTTGAACCACTGGCAACTTTCACGGAAGTATACAGGCAATTTCCTGTCTCCTTTCAGTTTCCTTTAGTTTCCAAATCTGCAGTGTAACTTCAACATTGCTACAAAATGTCTAGACTGATTCCTCTCATAAAAAGAGACAAATAACAAGCAATTTTTTTACCATATTCTAAAGATTAATTGTGGAACACTATTTTTGATCAATTGAGGATATAGGTTTCCAGCTTTGAACCTTATAATTTCATCATGTAAATTTTTAACAAAGTAACAGCATCAGAATTAGAAGAGATTAGAAGATTTCTATAGACAAAAACGAATTATGTAAAATGTAGATGTGACTTTTCCATGATTACGTAGTTAAGATATTAAAACAGAAGCACTAACTTTTACGTATATGATGATCATGATAAACAAAACAGAGGCAGAAAAAGTTTGTAAGAGATTTCTCTTGCGGCACCAAAAAACTTGTTTTATTTTTTTGGAACCGTCCTAATCAGATCCTTCCTAATTTCGACGCCACTTAATTTTTTTTTAATTACATATCCAAGATGTCCCTTCTTTCGACTGCCAAACTTCTGCAGGGTGTTTCTTGGTCAACATTAACATAGAAAGTTGAAATGGGTCAATTGTGATTTCTTACGAAGATATAGCAACTTGAAAATGATGTGTTGATAATGTTTTTTTTTTCTAAATAGGTAATCAATACCACTTTTGATACACATTTTTGGTTATTGATTGCTCATATCTACCTAAATCAAAAAATGTCGAAAAATATTCAAGAGTACAAAAGTTTAGATTTTTTTCACAGAATATTTTGGTTTTTTTTTATTTGCGTAGGATAAAAATTAACAGAAATGTCGCTGCTGGAAGTTTGCAGTTGAGGGCGAAGGTCATGCTTTTCAAACCCTTTAACCTCAAAAATCTCAAAAGTAATGAGTTAAAAAATATTCAGTTTTACAGCTGTCGAAATTTTCCGTAAAATTGTTTTTGGATTGTCTTAATAGCTTTAAAATTAAGAAAGTTAGCGTTAAAAAACCAACGGTACCTTACTGCTTCAATTTTCGGATCATATCAATATTTTGGTTATCTACAACGTTGGAGCATTCTGTATACATAGAATACATAGAATACGTTTTCCCTTTAATATTTTAATAATCCTTCTTATCAACTTTAAATGTGTAAAATAGTTTTTATTTGCATAATGAAGGGTATTTTTAAGAAACCCAGTGATCCGATAAACACTATAGAAGGGCATTAAAATTCATATTAAATAATTTAAAAACTTTTTTTTACATATTTTGTCATTGGGGGTGGGTTAAAACAATGCGATAAATTGTAAATTGTATATTATAAACAGGTAAAAAAAATTAATTTGTCCTGTTTGTACTATCAAAACATTTCAAACTGTTAAAAAAACTATTTTTTAAATATTTTGTTATTAGTAGTTTTTTAAGGGTTGAAATATTGTAATAAATTATTTATAATACCATAAACTATTGAATAGATTTCTATTTATAATACAGGGTGTCTCATAATTAGCTGCCAACCCTGAACAGGCCGATTCTATGATCAAAACTAAGTAAAAAAGTTCATATGAACATGGGTTCGGAAATGCTTCCTAAGGACACAGGAACCCATTGAAGAGGGAGGAATGGAAATAATTTTTTTGCAATATCTCTCAATCGCGTTGTGATAAATGAATGAAATTTGGTATACACAGCTAAATTTTGATGAGCAATTTGATGGACTAATCCATTTATTTCCACAAGGTCCATTGGGGTGGGTACGGGGGGGCCCTTGGTACTTTGCGTGTGTAACTTTTTCATCTTTGACTTTTTAACAAATTGGACAGCAAATTCCGTTTTCCCGAACTGTTTTACGTTAAAAAGGTACTCTTGTTTCAAATCGTTATCTTTAACGGTTTCTGAGAAAATCGCTCTTGAATTAATCCCACTTTGGTCAGAACTAGAACTATTAAATTGGCAATCGGGTTGACAATACTTTGATATAAGAATACCTTGATAATTATGTTTAAATTACTATGAAATTGACCAGCTGGCAGCTAATTATGAGACACCCTGTATATGCTCTTTAAAAATATTTTATGTTCAAAGGAACTATTAATTTTATATTTTTATGATTAAGGGTGAAATAAGCTTAATTCCAAATTTTCATAAAAATCGGATCTATCCGAAAGTATTCAGAGGTTTTACGCTATTTTTCTCTTCGTTCCCTGTACTAATACTAAAGATTACTAGTTAACATACATACATTATTGTTGTATTTACTAGTATATATTAAATATTAAATAAGTACTAGAATAGAGTAAATATTTTTATTTACTTACAATCCTGCTGGAGATTTTAAATAGTCACATAGAAAAAACATTGTCAAAAGTCATCTTCGTGCTGCCTTCATAAGGAGTCTGTGAAGATCACCAATTACCAGTTCAGTTCATCTTTTTGTGTCAACTTTAATCTAATCAAGGAACCCGCTTTAGAATTAAGAAAGGTAGCTACTATAAGGAAATTGCACTGTATCAATTTCGAGGTCAATATAAAACTCGTGCCACCTTTAAAGAATATGTTGATGAGTATAAAGCCTTAGGAAACATTTTATGAATTACTTGCGGTGTTTTTGTTTATTTGGACAAGATTAATCAACCCTGGAAATTTCTTCTAACGTCATACGCGTTTCAACATAATTTCCATTGACAGCATTGTATTCCAGAATTACAGAAATCACTTTTACAGCATATGTATTAGAAAATTTTTAATTACTTTCAGGTTTACCAAAGAAAGTCGGACAGTGTCCT
Source organism: Anoplophora glabripennis (assembly GCF_000390285.2). Taxonomy (NCBI): domain Eukaryota; kingdom Metazoa; phylum Arthropoda; class Insecta; order Coleoptera; family Cerambycidae; genus Anoplophora; species Anoplophora glabripennis. The sequence continues at coordinate 133,503 of NW_019416856.1, forward strand.
TACTTAGTACCAGCCACCACGACATCTTGCGACTTTGAATGTAATTCCGATATGGCTTGTAATGGTACCTTAAGGTGTTGCTCTAATGGTTGTGGAACCCAATGCATTGAACCATTACTTCTAACCGGTAAGTCTCCAACACTACACACTTATATGCTGAAAATAAAAAATATTTAAAGTTTTGTGTCATTAATTATCATTTTATTTCAGGTTGCCAGCATCAAAGGACGCTGGCTCAGCATCAAGCTCACGAATCCGGCATACCAGCCGGCAAAGTCTACATTCCAAAATGCAAAGACGACGGCAGCTACGACCCCAAACAATGCAATCCCGGAACCAGAGAATGCTGGTGTGTCGACTTCCGCGGCTTCGAAATCTCCCAAACGCGCACCAACAACACCAAAGACCTGTCTTGCGACCCTCCACCAAAATCAAACGAATGCTCCTTGGCCAAATGTGCCAAAGACTGCGAACACGGTTTCCAACTCAGCGAGAATGGTTGTCGCACGTGCACCTGTCTCGATCCCTGCTCCCAAATATCCTGTCGAGGCGAAGGAGAAACGTGTCGGTTGGTGTCTGTCGAATGCGTGGATTGGCCTTGTCCATCCGTGCCGATGTGTTTGCCTAAGAAAGAGAACCCTTGCCAAAACGGAGAGCCTCTCAAACTAGGAAGTAGCGACGAACTGGTGACTTGCGGTCCGGAATTCGAAAGTTGCCCATCGTCCCATAAGTGTCAACTTAGTCCTGTGGGGGAGTATGCGGTGTGCTGCCCCAAACCACGTGAGTATTCTTAGAAGAAACTGCAATAATATATACTTGGATCTATAATTAATTCTTAAAAATGTACTTGCTCAGTTAAAACTGAATAAGGAACAACATCAAAGTCAAAGAATTATTTTCTTTAATAATCTTACAATTCTCAGTTAAAATACATCAGAAATAGTATTTTATGTTACTAGGAGTAGAAGGCGATCATTGTGTTGAGCCCAAAAGTTGAGCAAAATTGGGCAAAACACATAATGAGCCTTCCACTCCGAGTGACATATACTATTTTTTCTTCAAGCGTGAATATAAAAAATTACTAATTTTGAAAATTTATAGCGGATAACGCGATGTTCAATCTCAGCACAAAATAAAATCAGTAGGTAGGTAATACTATTTATTTTATACATTTTATACATTTTATTGATTAATTAAACATGACAGTTTTAACCACTTTATTCATGAATAAAAAAAACAAATGTAACAATTATTTTTCTTTAATTTGAATTAAACGAATAAACATCTAAATTATCTACATGTCTATCATCAAACTGTATTTATTAACATGAATATTAAATGTGCAATTTTGTATGGTACAGTTGTTGATATTTAAAGCGCTGCTGGCTGTCTTTTTTTCAAAGTTTACAGTTCTGTCGTTGAATACGTTACTTGTAATAAGGTTCTCAGTTTTGATACCATTTTGATTTGATTTTGATGCCATTTTGATATTTAATAAAAAATCTATCAAAAGTTATGTCTTTTGGCCGAAGAGTAGCATATTTTCTGTATAAATTTAAATAAAACTCTCCAATTATGGTAAATGAACGATGTTTTTTAGTTTTTGTATTGGGAATATTTACTAATATTATATTTCCCAAATCTTTTACATCATTAACTTTTACTTGAATGAGTTCATCGCATCTACAAGCTCCTGTGACTCCAAATATTAGTGCAACCTAAAAAATATAGAATTATTAATTTTGTAACAATAAAAAAAGTTGGAAAATGCAAGGAAATTCTAAAACATGACGTAATTTTAAGACATCTATATTTACAACATTCTTCCAATGCGCTATCTTTATTTCCGAAAATTGTTTATTATTCTCGTAATGGATACTATAAAATAACTTGAAGTTTACAAATTATAACAAAATTTTTTATTACAAATATAAAAAGGTTACATATATATCTCCCTATAATTTAAGAAGTGCATACCTTGGTTGCTAAATATTTATCATCAGGTGCTTTATTCAGGAATTCGTCAAATTCTTTTTTAGACAAAGCTTTCGACTTTTTTGGCTTATAATTTTCACCTTGTCGTTTCAAAAATGTAATTAATTTTGAATATTTCTCAATATTTACATTGTGTTCTATGTTTAATTTAGATTTTACCATTGAATATTGCGCCCATAAAGTTGAACTTTTCAGTGTTCTGGATAATCTTGTAAAATATGCTATCATCACATTTTCTGAATAAATATGTGCATTATTTTCTTTTGCCCAATTTATGAATTTATCATAAGCATTTTCATAAATTTTTCTCGACTTTGTTGGTATAAGTGTTGCCACTGATGTATTTGCAATTTCCAGTAACTCTGGTGGTGTGCACTGCATTTCTTCAGACATTTTAAAAACGACCCGACGCGACGTCAAATTTCAACAATGAAACGTCAAAGCTTCTTGAATCTTTAATTCGTTGCTAGGATACTTACCTACACATTGTTACATTTTTTTACTAGTTAAAAAATGAAAAATATTTGTACTAGTTAAACAATAGGCTGCTTCTAAAGGAGGTGTTGCACTATATAATATAAGTATTATTATACGCTTGAAGAAAAAATTTATTTTACATCCTCTTTGGTATACGTTGATGTAACTCATAATACTTACTATAGAGATTATCTTTATATTATTTGAATATGTCTTCTTTTTCTCTCCAATTTTTTCATACTCACTACTGTGTACTTATAAGGTAGTACAAACAGGTGTGTTTTGTTTATATGATAAATAATGTATATGAAAAACTGAAAGTGAAAAATCTTCAGGGAACATTCTATAACATTCCAATGTCCTTATAAAGTATATAAAACGTTAAACTTTCTTCCAGGTGATGTTTGTTTTGAACCTCTCGATAAAGGACGTTGTGTAGGAGATGAAATTTCGAGAAATCTTACAAGATATTACTTCAATTCTCGAACTAATAAATGTGAACCGTTCATCTTCAAAGGATGTCAGGGAAATCATAATAATTTCCACACTGAAAGCATGTGCAACACTGTATGTCCAGGTACGAAGGAATAAATGTCTTGCGCCTTAATATAAAATCTAAATACACCTTTTTCATGATTTTAATAGATACTAAAGATGTCCAAAACACACATTACACTTACAATACATTTATTATAGTCTCTGATGTTCCACATGGTTCAGTTTTGGGACCTCTCTATTTTGACATTTTTTATAAATGATATGACTTGAACATGAGCTGTCTTTTATAAGCAAATTTTTCACTAATGAAAGTCATTATAGTTCTAAGCCAGTGCGAACGACTTCGAGAGAAGAACCAGAGAGCTGCCGAGCGATACAAGAAGCCAACCTTCACACCCCGCTGCGAACCAACCACAGGAGCCTGGCAGGCTGTGCAATGTCTCGAACACGTTGGTGTTTGCTGGTGTGTAAGCCCCCAGGGGGAACCACTCAAGGGCACGCTTACCAGAGGTGCCGAACCGCAATGCAATTTTAGACAGGCGAGGAACAGAGCCAGCGACAGGTCGGACACCATAAGCGACGCAGATTTGGGTAAGGAAAACGAAACTGGAGCAAAACTTGTCTAGAGTACCTTCGCTGTTTTCATAATAATATTGAATGAAATTGGAATTTTAGTTTTAGAAGAACTGATGATGCAAATTGGAACTCTCGACGATGAAGAGGAACCTAAAGATCTGAACGCTAAAGATGGTACCCTGATGGATTGGGAAATATCTCCTGCAAGTAGATGCGAAGCGTTGGGAGGCCATTGTGATGCCGAGGGGAAATTTTTGCCGATTCAGTGTGAAGAGGAGACTTGCTGGTGTGTGGATGAGGCTGGAAACCAGTTGCCAAATACAAATACGTTTATGAGAGGGGAACAAATATGCTGTAAGATATTAAATTCTTTTCTCCAAATATACTCCGACAATTTTTTTATGCTTGAACTCTTATCTCGGATACTAAGTATTTCTCGATTCATATTTATGGAAACTTAATTCTCATTTCAACAATTGGTAACACCAGGCAAAATTTAGCGTGTGCAATTCAGAGCACTCTGCAGACTTCATCAACAATCAGTTCAAAACAATTCTTAAAAATTCAAAAATAAATCCATGATAAATCAAAATATTTCAGCTATGAAAGGGTACCTAAATAATTCATTACTAAAACATGGAAAAACTTTACAGTTTTTCATCTATTTAATAAAGTCATTGTTTCAGCTACAACTCCTGTTGAGAAAGCGGAAGTAACCCTTGGCTTTCGTGGAGAATTTGACGACATCAACGCTCAACCAGTGGTGAATCAGATTACAAAAATAATCAAGAACTTGAATGGTAACATAAACAGCGATGGTCTCAAGACTGAGATTATGCCGAGTGCTTTGTATATCCGCTTTTCACTAATTGGAAGCAACAAAGTGGATGTTGCTTATAAACTGGAGCAAATGGTAAGCTTTTGGTAAATGTATATCAAGACGCCAACAGGAATTTTGCAAGTGAGGCACAGAACTGAATGTGCAAACGCAGAAGTGAAAACGCATTTGAAAAATGAAACGTTGCTTTATAAAGTTTTATTGAAGCGTATAATTTGGCTATAAACATATATTCAGCAAAAACAACATTTCCTCGGGATAACCATTCCTTCTTTACTTCCTTCCTTGAACTCATATGGATATTTCTCATATGATCCTAGATGATAAATTAAGATCAATTTTTATTCCAACCATTTTTATGTCTTTGTGATAACATCCAGTCTTTTCAATTTAAACGTGAGGTAAGCGTTGGGTACTAAGCCTCTTTCATTTCTGGTGTCTTTGTCTTTTGAGATTGATTTTCCTCACAATATCGTTTGGAGCTTCTTAAAACGTTGTTGTTGTTGTTATTGTTGTTGTTGTTGAACATCTGACTTTCCATCAAAATCTGTCTATTTTTCTTTGTCTTGGTCTAGTGGAATCCCGTTCGTTTTAGAACTTCCATTCCCTCACCAGATCCTTCATGCTTGTTGTCTGCGACACATCGACGGGTGCACTTTAGAGTGGTTACAATTCTTTCCGACCAACAACCCCTTTGTCGATGTCATCCAAACAAGTTATTTGTACTGATTATTTGATTTTTGTTGGGCGTTTTCAGACTAGATCTTTTTCACTTCTTTTTATTTCATTACGTAAACTTAATTTATTATTAATTTTCTTCAATTTCGTAAAGAGATGATTTGCTTACAGTTTGACAATTTGTAGGTAACTGATCACACACAAAATAAATATACGTAAGTACGCTAGGTAATGATTATACAGGGTGTCCCATAAGCACATGATTAAAAAGGTACTGCGACATTCTTTGGCTCAAAATAAGACGATCTGACTTAACTTCCATTAAGAAAAGATGTCTGGCTCCTCCGCTATTGATTGTCAAAGTTCTTGAAAAAAATTATGTTTTTTGTAATATCTGGAGAATATTACTATGGATTTTAATGAAACTTGCTGTGGACTTGTTCCTAAGTTTCATGTTTTGATGAAGCAACCGCTTCCATCCGCCTTGGGCAAGTGGTAAATTCATGAGTGTCTTGATACAAAAATTACCAGAACTTTTTATTTGGTCGCTAGAATCAATTCATTTTTTTATTGATGCATCAGTCATTTTTCGAGATTTTCATGCTCTTGGTAAAATTTTGTAGCATTCATAGTTTTTACACAAAAAAATGTTTTCCGTTTCGTTGCGACAACAATATTTTAGACGTATCGCAGTAATCGTATCGTATCTGCCCTTTTACAAGAAACGGCTTTCTCTAATAATTATGCCAATTCTTTTACCTAGGACATCAATATTGAAAGTAAAATGGTTACAATTTTAAAATCTGTCGCGACGCGACGGATTGAATATCATTTTATTTCATTAGATTTATTTTTTGTTAACGCGCATAAAATCTAAAGATGTACATAGGAAAGACATAATTCTCTTTATTGAAACTGGATGATAGTTACATAGATACGGTAGATGATGATGGAATTACAAAACATGTTCGATATGTCAGCCATTTTCGTGGATCTTTCAATTGAAATTGAATTGAACCCTACTCAACATTTCTGGACCATTCCGTATTACGTCCATCTCGTTTTGAATCCTATGTAATTATTCTTCCTGGGATTCCACAGGAGTGGCATAAACTATTCTTTAAGGCTCCCCATAGAAAAAAAATTAATGCCATTAAGTCGGGGAACTGGGGGGCCATTCGACAAGAACATGTCTTCTTCCGATTCACTTATGTGAAAAAGTATTATTTAAATGTGCAGTTACATCTGCACTAAAGTGCGGAGGAGTAGCATCGTGCATGAACCACATCTGAGCACGAAGATCGAGAGAGACATCTTCCATTAGAACCGGAAAAGTATTATTCAAAAAATTGAGATCATTTTCGCCATTCAAGCGGCGCGGCATGACATAAGGACCCAGATCATGTGCTTATGGGCACCCTGTATGATTTCTTCTTGGAAAAGATTTATACTAAAGCTGCATGACTATGTCAAGTATCCGTTGGAAAATTGCTTGCAAATGCCTCTTTGTGGCGTTCTCCAACTGACCCGCAAACTTATTCCTGTTGACCTGCATGTACAGCACAGACCATATACAAAATGTAGATACCTACAGCGCGAACGCCGATGTTACGGCTTATATTAATAAGTCATTGGAGCACTATAAATTATGTTTTTTACTAGATATAAGGATATTGAGATAATCAGCCTACATGAGAGAGTCAAACTTTTAAAGAAAACATTGACTTTTATCATATACTGCGAAATTTATTGTAATAAGCTGTTCATCTTCAAAACAACTACATTTTTTCAGGTTATGCAACAGCGACTGCCAGGCCTTACAGCTGACATTACCCGCTCCAGGGTAATTCATAAGTTATTTTCGCAAGATCCGATGCAGGTGGACAAAATCATAGCTTTGGAACAGAGGGAAATCGTTTCACAATCTCCCGTCTCAGTAGTAGCCCCATACCACACAGCTTTGATCGTCATCGCAGCAGCCTCGACTTTTGTTATTTGTATCCTCACGCTGTTGGTCATTTTGTACAGAAGAAAGGTAGGTCGGTGATTCTTATGACGTTTCATTTGCGCTACGTTTTTTAGAACACCCTGTATTTGCTAGACTAAAAGTAGAATGCAGTTTTTTTATATTTAACCAGCCGCAACTACTACTCTATTTTTAAATTAGTACAATGAAACTTTTTAATAATCGTTTTATTTCTTAATGTATATCTGTACTTATATACAAGTGTATATTATTTGTTTAATAAATACGCCAATTTATTTTATTACAGATGAACAACGTCAATGCTCAAAAAGTTGTTGAGCAGGATAACCGATTCATATCTGCCAACAATCGACCGATTTATATCGAATTGCCAAACGAAAAGTACAGCTCTTTATCGCCAGATTTGAACGCAAGAAAGACATAAGCGTGTGTGTATGTACAGTTTTAGTTGTGTAAAATAATAAATTAGTTTAACTAACGCTATTTTTTTATTTATAGAATTTATGCCACTTGGATAAAACAATATGTTTGTGATTTTTTTATGTATTTTATAATAAGACTTTAGGTTATATATTTGTGTAGGTTTTATTCATCTGGCATCTGAATAAGTTATTTATAAAAAATAAAGACTTGTATATAATAAACGTTTGCGTTTTTGTGTACCCAGTTCAAAAAATTTTAAATAAACTAAAATGTATCTACCCACTTGGTGTGCCATTGGTAAGAATAGTCAGTTATTTCTCTTTTGTTTTCTACCCATCCTCATTTAATTGAAAAACAGAAAACATTAATAAGAATAGTTGGGTTAGTTTGACTGTTTCATCAAACTCATCATGACACCAAAAAGACGTTTTCAAAATGCTTAGATCAAACACAATGACGAAAATTTGTTTGATCATAATAATTTGATATCAAAAGTAACTTTTACATCATCAAATTATTTTGATCAAACCGATTTGGCCAAAAAAAGTTAAGGGGGTCGATATCAGTTCAGTAATCATCATAAAATTGAATTGTCAGGGAATTATACGGCAAAAAAATATATTGCTCAGTTAGAGTACTTACAATAATCTCTTTCAGGGAAACAGCCAAATTAACAAATATTTCAATGAAAATTGTATGGAAACTGTGAATAGCGGCTCGCCAGATGACGCAAGTGACGCACCGCTTCACCTAAAATTTCCGTTTGGTTATGCAATTTAAAATTATTTTAAATTTTATATAAATTTTATAATTTAGGTATAATTCTACATATATTGCAAATGTATTGTGTTTTGTTTGTTTTATACGCAGAAATAAACAGAATAGTTGCGCGGTGAACGCCTTCTAAAAAACCATTGCCTCCCTTATGGGCCTTTATCTGTCTTTGCCAAAAATAATTCTAATAAGGAGAAAACAAGACCTATTTTCTCTAAAAAACTCTGAGAAAGTCTTTATAAGTCCGTTAAACTTTTGACAGACTTATAAAGACTTTCTCAGAGAAAGTTGGATTTCTGCCAAATTACGCAAAAAATAAGATTTAAACAGAGTTTGACAGACTTATATAGACTTTCTACGAGATCTGTGCTTTGTCTCGATGTTGAAAAAAGACAAAGTGTACTTTCGGAAGTTCCGGAATGAATTGTATTCGAAGTATAAGTGGTTGTGAGGAAGTGTTATTTATTTAAAAAAAACTTTTCTGTATGCCGTGTGTTTCTATTTTTTATAAAGTCTAAATGAAAATCCTTCGCACGAACGTCAGTTTTTCAGTAATATTGCAAATGCAACTAAAATTTCCAGATTCATTTAAAGTCGATTGACCTTGAAAATTTGGAAGTTTTTGCCTGCGGCGCTTTTTTTTCTTGTTAGTCAATCAATGAATATGCCTCACCTACTCTCAATGTCACGAGCCGCCACTAGTAACAATAAATTTCGAACAAATAACATTTTCGTTACTAGAAAGATGTCGCGCCTGTGTTCGTAGAAATGGAAGTATTTTTAAGCATTTACTCAAATAAAATCGTTAAAATGATGACTAATGGTATTAATTTCTTTATTCAAATAAATAACCGAATGATTAGTGTTTGTCGTGTCATTTAAGTAAAAGTGTTTTCAGTTCGTTTGACAAAAATGACAATAAAAACATACTTTATAAAAAAAATCTAATCAATCTAACACAATCACAATGTAACCAATCTAAACGACCTAAAAATCTAAAAAATAATTAATTATTATTGACCTATCTTAAAAGATATGTTTTTCACTGTTTATCAGTGGAGTTGAAAATAACTTTTAAAAAAATTTGTTTACGCATTTACAAATTTAAATGCCTTTTTGTTGAAAACGGTTGGCTTTAGAGATATTAGCTTTTTTAAACAGAAAAGTTTGGGGAAAAGATTTTTCCAGCCCAAAGTGAAATACAAAATGACACAAAACAGTTTTGGCAGTTTAAATTGGTCGCTTGTAGCGCCCTCTGGAAGGTACAAGGAAATTATCCATAAATTCGAATTTCTCATCCTAAAAAACCCGCGGATACGAAATTTCACGAGATTGGCAAGGTATACCTTTTTTAAGCAAAAAAAAATTGTCGAAATATTAAAGAAAATGTTATTTATTTTTTTCAATTTCAACAACCTGCATCTCGAAAACTAAGTGTTTATGAGCACCATTGTATATGACTTTTCTCCATTAATTTTCATCGTAGAATCTAGTGGTAAAGTTTAGCACATTCTTTAATGGACCCCCTGTATGGAGGGATTGATTTCAATTCTAAATTGGGCTATTCTAGTGGCGGCTCGTGACATTGCCGCAGGCAAAAACTTTCAAATTTCCAAGGTCAATCGAAATTTTTAGTTGCATTTGCAATATTACCGAAAAACTGACGTTCGTGAGAAAGATTTTCATTTAGATTTTATAAAAAATAGAAACACACGACATACAGAAAAGTTTTTTTAAATAAACACTTCCACACAACCACTTATACTCCGAATACAATTCATTCCGGAACTTCCGAAAGTACACTTTGTCTTTTTTCAACATCGAGCGAAAGCACAGGTCTCGTAATTTTAAAAATCCTTTTTGTCCTCAATTTTCAATCTGGAAATTGGTGTTTCCAATAAAATACATACTGGATCATACATAGGAAACATTTCTACAATTATTGCGATGCTGCTTCAATTTCATGTGCTGGCCGCCTCGTTGCCATGACAACCGCCGTAAACAACGCTACGAAGTGAAGCGAAATACAAACTTATTTGGATCCGCGTCACTTGCTTATGCTATACGTTGTATGGTACGAAGTTGATGTTCGCGCTCAACGAAGCCCTTATGGAAATTGAAAACCAACTTTCTCTTAGAAAGTCTTTATAGTCTCAAACTCTGTTTAAATCTTGTTTTTCGCGTAATTTGGCAGAAAACCAACTTTCTCTGAGAAAGTCTTTATAAGTCTGTCAAAAGTTTAACGGACTTATAAAGACTTTCTCAGAGTTTTTTAGAGAAAATAAGTCTTGTTTTCTCCTTATTAGAATTATTTTTGGCAAAGACAGATAAAGACAAATTTCCATAAGGGAGGCAATGGTTTTTTAGAAGGCGTTCACCGCGCAACTATTCTGTTTATTTCTGCGTATAAAACAAACAAAATACAATACATTTGCAATATAGAATTATACCTAAATTATAAAATTTATATAAAATTAAAAATAATTTTAAATTGCATAACCAAATGGAAATTTTAGTTTAGGTGAAGCGGTGCGTCACTTGCGTCACCTGGCAAGCCACCACTGATTCTTGCTTGAATCTGATGAAAATTTCTTCCTCTAACATCTCAGAATGTCAAAGTTGCTATTGCAGTCTACTATGTAATTTGAATCCCCATTTTATTCGAATATCAAAGTGTGTTTTCAGTTTACTCGAAAATCAGGCTTTTTTGGAAAGCATAAGAATAGTAATTTGTAGAAAATTGAAAGACAAAACCGAAAATGTCATGATTGTTAGCGTAAAGCAGTGTACTATTTTATTTAAAAAAATATTCCACCGATACCCTGTATCTCCACCACTGGCACATCAAAATTTTAAGAAAAGGCCTCAGATTTTGGACAATGTTTACATAAATACATGCGCCCTATTTCAAATTAACCCACTAGTTTTTAAATTATTTAAAAAAATTTAAAATATTTTTTTAAGTTTAACATCCCGTATCTTTTTAACAAAGCGTCCTAGATAAAAACATTATACGAAAGACCCCTTAAAATTCACCAAAGAATACAAGGTTTCATTTTTGGTCACCGTTTATGAATCACCCTATATAACTATGTAAAAACGTTTCCTAAAATCGATTTAAAATATTTTCGCATAAGAAGGAAGAAAAATTCTACGAAAAATTATCTTGAGATCAACTATATCTTAATCTAATGTTCATTCATTTACCTACTAGTTAAATCTTCACATGAAAATATTCCACACCTTGTGTTGAAAATATAACTAAAGGTAAAAATTCAATGAATTTGTATACAATGGCCGAGATATCTTTAGACAGCCTCACTAATAATTACAGAATTTCCACACTACTAAATGTAAGTATGTATTTTGGATATTATGTAAGTTCGTCTGATCCACATGCAATTGTATTTCAACTAGAAAATATTGTTTTGTGTCATTATTTTTATATATTTGTGATGACTTTCAGAATCTTAAACACCCTGTATCTTGCAAATAAAATAATTTTGATCAATTATCAAATTTTAGATTCAAGATTTTAATATTTATTTTAATATACAGGATGTCCACGGACCGAGATGAAAAGAAGGAAAACTTTTTCTCATTTTATGAATCACTTTTTTTAATTATTCTGCTTTTATTTGAAAATAAAAGAATGTTGTTTTAAGCGGAAGAAAATACATATACAGAGGAAAAGATTATTAGAAATGTAGTTGATTTTATCTCGATAACACACTATAATATACGTTAAGAAAGATAAAAATACTAATTATTTTCCAACATTTCATATATTGTCTTAACCGCGACAGATAAAAAATTTTTAAGCTGAAATTTTGGCAAATTAGGAAACAAAATATTTTTACTTCTGTAGGCCTGATCAAGACAGAGTTTATTTTCGGTATAGATATAATGTCTATTTTTTACACAAGATATCAAAACATTCTATTCACAATAAAAATGTATGTTCATCATATTTTTTAATTTAATAAATCACTGAATTAAAATCAATTGCCACCAAATTTGGGTCAATAACATAAATTTTACTTATAGATTATTTTTTAACCCAACAAAATTCTTTCCAAAATATTAAATGTGTAAAAATTTTTTTATCATTGAGTTAATGTTAAGAAGATATATTGACGCTCTGTACATATAAAATGTTTGATAAGGATTAGTTTTTTGTATATTTCTTAACTGGTACAATGTACTATCGAGTTCTAAGGATAAAATCAGCTAATATATTTCTAACAATTTAACAGAGGACACCTTGTATATGTTAGCCCTCTTAAATGTTAATTTTTTGTAATATGATAGATACACTGTACATAAGTTTTATCTGTAGGTGAACACAACATTAATTTCTGAGAGCAAAATTGGCAAATAATAAACTAATATGGATATTATTTATATAAAAAATATCTGTTATTTTTGTGATAATTAAGAAATTAAAGCATTCTAATCAACACGAGTTGAGGAAACCAAACCACTATCTGCCTTAGCATAAATCACAATAGGATGACTGATAAAATAACCAGTACTGTATGAGTGCAATATTTTATATAAAAATCAATTTATACTAAAAATAATTTAATCATAAAATTTTAGTGAATTTATTTTTTTTTAATCTTCCATTTATGTCACTTAATTCAAAACACAAATTAAACTCAGAAACAGTTAGTCGCGATAATGAACTGTAAAACAAATTACTATTAAAGGCACCTACTAAAAGTAAAACTTTGTAAAAATGTACAAATAACATTCATACAAACTGTTTCTCCCGAGTACTTATTGAATCATTTAGCCTAGTTTCACTCTCAATGGCCCTTAAGAAATATTCTTGGTAATTATTAATTTTTCCACATCCACAATAGTATGCCATATTCTAACTTTTTTGTAGTATTTTTCTACATAAATTAATTAATTGTACTTACTTGATATACCAAATTGGGCTTGTCACAAAAAGGAAAACATAATAAATATGTTTAATCTAAGAACTGACAGATAATACAGTTAATGGTGTATACGACATTGTAAAATTACACGTAACAATAAAAAATAAAAAGTTCTATATAATGAAATGCATCCATATTTCATAAAGTACGGCCCTAATCCTTAATAACGCGATATATAAATATACTTGCACAATTTATATAAGTTTGGACAAAATACGAGAGATCTAAATTAGAATCACAATTAATAATACTCCATTATTTCACTCTAGTGATGTATTCGAACTGGGTGAAGTCCGGTCTCTTTTAGCACTTTTTTTACTTTTCGACTTGTCTTTCTTTTTTATCGATCCTGAACTAGAAGCGGAATCTGCCGGAGAGGTACTATTGGAATGATCCTGCAAGTGAAGTATATCTCTTAAATTTGTTAAATCGTCATCGTCTCCTTCAACATCAACATTCACCGACTCTACAGGATCTGGTTCCAAAACCTTTTTTGGAGTCCCTAAAACATTAAGTACAGTTTGTTTAAAGTATATCAGACATTATATAAAAAAACTTTGAGACAATAGCAGCATAGAGAAAATAAAAGAAAAACATGTTTAATAGAAAATTAACTACCTCTATTTTTCTTGCCACCATTTTTCTCTTTTTTCTTTTTCCTACGGTCTCCAGAATTCCAGTCTACATCATCATCGTCATCACTTGGTATTCCTCCATAAGAATTGTCTCTATCATTACTATTGTTCGCCACTCGCCTGGAAGCATTACGTGACCTACTAATTCTACCCATCCCCATGCAAGCTTCTAAATGAGGTGCAAATCGGGTAGCAGCTACTGCCCTATCACAATTAGGGCAGTTACAGTCTTGAATCTTTTTTAAATTATGCTGAGAGAAAATATCAATATCCCCCGAATCATCCTCTTCACAACTATCATCTTCTTCCAAATCATAAGCGTTTGTTTTATATTTACGATGTAAATCAAAAATTATTCCTAATGTCATCTCGTCAATTAAGTTATTTAAAAAATTTTCTACTGATGTTCGTAAGACTTGTTTATTACTGACCAAATCATGAAAGTCTTTTGCTAGACTATTAAACAACTGCTTCTGGTCTGGTTTTTGGCGTTTTGACATGTTTTTCAATAATAAATTTTTGAATTTACCGCGGAATAACCGGTTTTCGGTTTCTAACCTACAAAATTGTACCCGTACATAAAATATATGAACACAACAATAAATTTATCACACAATTGTAGACTAAATTTGATTTTACAATTAATTATTACAGGCAACCCGATCTGAGATTGTCCTTTTAAACGTTAAAATAACCGTTCACAATGCCTTCATTTTTGACAAATATTCCATAACCAACATTTCGTTGGCTAAAAGCAATATTGCCAACTATAGGGTTATTTAAAATTTCAAGGTTATTTTTATTTTGATGCTTTCAGTTGGTGTCTTCCTCAGATTAAGGTACGTTTACATTACAAAATATAGAATGTAAATTTTCACTGCCGTGAAGTTCGCTATTTTGAAATACATATTCGCATTTCGTTTTTTTTTTTGGAGATATTTAGTAGTACATCTAGAACATTCCTATATTTTTGTAATTAGTAGGTTATTCAATTAACGTAGAAAAATAATATTATGGTTATTAAAAATGTGAATTTTCTGCACTTTGTACATTTGCTTTTCAAGAGTAAAAGTAAAAAAAGGGACTTTTAAGTTAGAAAAATACGTAACAGAGATATAATTAGGATTTAATAAAGGGAGTACTTAAATACAGTTAAATATTTAATTTATTTGGGAACGACTTTCACGTGATTTTAAAACAATTTTTATAACAAATATACCCAAATTCTTTAAAATAACTACTTAATCTTAGGTTAAAATTTTGTAGCAAAAAGTGAAATAAAATTTAACTTGTGACGTCACGAAACCAATAAAACAAATTTCCCATTCCGTGAATTCTACAAAAAAACTAAAATATACGAAAAAGTGAAATATGCAAAAAAATAACAAATTTTGCGATTCCAAATAACTTACCGTAATCCAGAATACAGTGTTCAATTGACCTTGAAGTGATTGTCAGATAAGGAAGGTAATTTGGAAGAGTCATATATATATAGGGAAGAGTATATACCTCTGTTCTTTTCGGGACAGATTTTTTATCAGAGCAGTGCCATAACAAGTACAAAAGACAATTTTAAGAAAGCTGCACTGCACCGCCATAACAGTTTTTTTATTCACTATTTAAACATTTCTGTCAGATTATGATTGACCGTTTAGTAGTTCAGTTGGCAACTTTTAGAACAGAGTAGACCTATACAGTTCGAAGAACAGAAACGACAGGGAAAATAATTTTACAATTAAATTTTAAGTTTATTATGACCGTAATAAAGAAATTGGAGTTATGTATGTTTTATTTTTTTAGAATAAAAGTGAGTTTAAATTTCTATGAAAAAAACAATATCCGTTACCAGTACCCAAGGATATTAAATATCCTTGACCAGTACCAATAAAAATTCGTTTTAAGAAGTCTTCTTTGTCATAATCATAAATTATACTTTATTTGCATCACAACAGCACTGTATAGTCGGTGTCGGAGAAGCCTCTGGAAAACGCAGAGGGCCCTGCGACAGACCGCTCGCCGTAAAATTCCTCCAATCCACGGTAGTGTGGGGGTGGTTTACACGAACCAGGAAATGGCCGAGGCTTTCGCCGATAGCCTGGAACTGCAGTGTAGACTGCCTCAGCTGCCCGGCGAAGACGAGGAATTCGAGATAGTGGCTGAGCGCGCGGCCCGACGCGTCGACAGAGAGCCAGACAATGACATAATCCCCCCCGCAACACCTGACGAACTAAGACTGACAATACGCAGACTTAAAAACAGAAAAGCCCCCGGACCCGACAATATACATAACACGACACTTAAACGACTACCACACAAGGGCCTCATGGCCCTACTAAACATAACAAACGCGACACTCAGACTAAGACACTTCCCTACCCGCTGGAAAACAGCAAACATAATCCTTATCCCAAAACCCAACAAAGATCACACCATCCCATCCAACTACCGGCCCATTAGCCTGCTCCCGGCTATGAGCAAAGTGGTAGAAAAAATTATCCTAACCCGTCTAAGAACCCACTCCCAAGAACTGCAAGTCATTCCAGACGAGCAGTTCGCCTTCCGACCCAATCACTCCACTGAACTCCAAATCCTTCGCCTTACCGAGCACATCACGGCGGCCTTCAACAGGGGACAGTACACTGGTGCTGTCTTCCTGGACGTCGCAAAGGCCTTCGATACGGTTTGGCATGAAGGCCTACTGATGAAAATGCTCACCAACCAATATCCCATATCCTTTACCAAACTCATAAAATCCTACCTACACCACCGAAAATTCCGCATCCAAATCCAAGATTCCCTTTCCACCACCCGTCCCATGGAGGCCGGTGTCCCCCAGGGCACCGTCCTGTCCCCACACCTATACACCATTTACAACTCCGACATCCCACATCCCCCCAACACCAACATATACTTATACGCCGACGACCTGACAATCACATCCCAATCCGTAGATCCTAGATATTCCGTCTACCTCCTCCAAAGCTCCTTAGACCAACTTGAAACCTGGTGCAACAGGTGGAAAGTCAAAATTAATCCCAACAAAAGTTCGGCTATCCTTTTTACCAAACGAAAAATCCCACAAAACCTTGACAGACTGACACTATCCCAGGAACCCATCTCCTGGAATCGACAAACACGATACCTGGGCGTGACGATGGACCAGCGTCTCACGTGGAAACCGCACATCGTGGAGACGGTGGCGCGAGCGAAGACCACCAGGGCTAGGCTCTATCCCTTACTCAAAGGTGGAAACACCCTCAGTTTAAGGAATAAGCGAACGCTTATCAAGGTGGTACTTCAACCGCAGCTAACCTACGCCTCCACGGCGTGGGGTCACGCGGCAAAAAGCCACTTAAAGTCATTACAGGCTGTGGAAAACATAGCCCTCCGCACGGCCACCGACGCGCCCTGGTACGTAAGAAACACTGACATATTACGAGACTTACAATACACAAACGCTACACAGACAATAAGACAAAACGCGGAGAAACGATTTGACGTAGCCGCTAGACATGACAATCCCCTCCTCAGGCAAGCCGTTGACTACGTACCCGACGTGACCGACAAACACAAAAGACCTAGACACCAACTTTTTGACCCTGGGTGACCACCCCAATGACCCCCCCCCTGCCCGCTAACCTTTTCTGTTTCAGAGACAGCCAGGATCAAGAAACGAAGACAACGACACACACACACACACACACACACCCCCCATACCCTCCTTACCCCTCCCCTCCCGCGCTAGCCTAAGGGCCACCTTAGCAAAGCGCATCCCAGGCTGCATAGCCGCACTACCCTACCCAACCATACCACACATAAACATGACACTACCCCCGGGGTTTACACAGACGAGCCGGCGAAGCAAGAAGAGCGCCAGAAGAAAGGGCCCTAGCCGGCGGGGCCCAGCCAGGACAAAAGGAGGTCCCACAAAGCGCCTACACCGGCCGCATTTGCGGTCGGGGTAGACGACGGATGGGGCCCACCTACGAAGGCTGTCCAGGCCTACACGAGATGAGGCAGGATAAAGAGGGATAATCCCCCTCGATCCCAAATCATTGAGGCCAATTTCTAGCCATAGAATAATGGCGCGCGCGCGGCGCGGTGTCGTAGTACGAGTATGTAGGTATTTGAAACAAGAAGCTGTTTATATCTCATCGTTGCATTTCTTAAAAGAATTGAGGAGCAATTTGGCAACAGGAGTAGCTTTCGTGAGGTTTTTTTTAATCTGTAACAATTTGCACCTTTTCCTAAAAAAGGCTCCTCTGGCATAGATGAATAGACTTGGAAGTATTTAGATGTTATGCAGAAGTTCCTTAGAATTCTCTAATTCATTTTTTTTATAAATGTACCAGGGTTGCCAAATATACGGTAAATACTATAACCATTAGAGCAGACACTACATGAAGGAAGCAGGCTTACGGCGAAAGTGTAGACGAATGACAGAGAAAGAAAAAGATAATTTGGGTATCTCATTTCTCTCTCGCACAGGCATGTGATTGGCTAATGCAACTCCTTCCTCAGCAATTAGAGAAAGAGAAATTACCCAAAGACAAGTACATCCCTTTTTCTCTACAGCGTCTACACTTTTTAACAAGCAGTGTTTCTTCTATGTAGTATATGCTCTAAGTACTTTACCACACATTAATTAATTGTTCAGTAATTTGGATTAAAAAAATATTTAATTTTTTTGTAACTATTAACCATTTCGATTTTTAATTTACGGAGAGCATAAGTGGCTAAATGAACTTCACTGGTCTCTGCAGTGACTTCATTTAAACTTGGTACACATATTTATTAAAGCATACCCAAACCGTGATATGGCAAGTACTTACTATGACGATTATTCAGTTACAGGTCTCCTTTCATCTTACAAATATCGAATAGAGCTGAAGAAATGTGGAATCCGATGACTCGACCGATGATGACTACCTCAGAATTTGGATGACTACCTTGGTTTTTATTATAGAATAAAAAGCCTTACAGATGGCGCATGAATACTTACCTTTCTTAAAGTCACTAGATACCTACCCTTATGGCCCATCCACAGCTTTATCTACAGTATAAACCACCCTTTAGATGTTTGGTAAAATTTTTCAAAATATGATTAATGAATAGGCAACTCTATATACATATTTAAGTAATGATGTACGCGAATTGGTATCAATTATCAAAAGAATGATTATGATAATTAGAATAACTATTACGTAAATAGGTACTAATAAAACCAGATAAAGGATGTACCTTTATGTTTGTTATTATAGCTACATACTACATTTTATTTGTCATAACAAAGTAGGTATTTAACATTAAAATTTTAATTAATTACATTAAATTTTTTACAATTATTTTTATTAAAATTATTTACATATTTATACTTATGTACATCGTCAAACTCATTAACAATAAAAATGTAATATGCAGTTATATTTGTGAACTGGACTATATTTTCTAGCTATTAAAGAATGAGCAAAGAGAGTGCATAATTTTATTTATAATAAATAAAAATACCATAAAATAAAGTATAACATAAAATACTGCCCTTGGCTGTTTTCACCAACCAAATGTTTAGCTCGATATCTTACTTACAGCACGTTTCACCCTAAGAAAAGAGACAAATTGATAATAAAATAAATATGCATTTATTATAAATATATTTCAATTCGTTGTGATTCAAATGCAGGTTCCACAATTCCCAAAGGACAATTTTTTACATGTAAAACACACATCCTCAAAAATTGGTTTAACTGTACCTCTATAATAGATCATGGTGCTTACATTTGATTTTGCTTTGTATATTTATTACTTATATTATACTGTAAACTAATTATTACAATTACAAAAAGTGCAATTTCAATTATTTATAATATTTGGTACTATTTAATACTGACTGTCACACCCATCCAATATAGAAGCGAATTTTATGATACAGTAAATCGCTACAAAAAATTATGGTCCACGGGCCCACGTACAAAGAAAAAAATTATTACCAGCAAGCTGTAACTTTACGTACAGCTTAAGTTTGACAAGTCTCCCAAGATTTGACTACGAGGAAAATTCAACACTGGTAAGTTTTCCCGTGATTTTCAGGAAAACATGTCAATCTGGCATAGACATGGAATGTTATCACCAGCACTTTTTTTTTTAGTTTAAATGAGATATATTTTTTTTAGACCCCCCCAAAAAATTTGTCCGACAAGAATGGATATTTTGAGTTTGTCCCCCACCCCAAATATGTCGATTTGGTGACATTATGGTTGGTGACAATCAGCAAGCTGATTTTTCTGGGAGGGTTTGGTAATAAGACTTGAAATGAAAGTATCTGATTGTCCGACAAAATTCTTGAGAAGTTTTTGCAGTCCAACGCCCCGAATATGTCAACGACAACATGGTTGGTGATAACCAGCTGTCGGACAAAAGTGTCATTATTTAAAAAAAATGCAACATTAGTCTGAGAATTTAATTGTCCGACAAAATTATCGGATTTTTTGCTTGTCTGACAAAATTAAACTATAAAATTTTGCGGTTTCAATACTTACGCATGATGTAGAAGAAAAATTTATATTTAATAAAAAAAATATATGAATAAAAAATATTTTGTTTAAATTTCTCAAATTTCAAAATAAATATGACTAATTTAAATTTATTTTTTTATACAATTACAAAAAAATTGTATACGAGGTGGTCCCGAGCTAATAGGTCAAAATTCATGGGTAGATTCTCGAAACAAAAATATTGCGATTTAGCCTAACTTACCTTAGTCCAAAAGTTGATAGTTAAAGAGATACAAATGTAAAATATTATTTTAGTTTTTTTTCATTTATTCCTTAACAAATGCAAATATCCTCACAAAATTTTAAGGTTTGGGTAAAGGAATTGAAATGTGTTCACATTTTGGTTAAAGTTCATAGAGGGCGCTAGCTGCAGTAGATTGAATTTGTTAAAAATGACATAACTTTTTTATACTTTAAGGTGTCTCATCTTTGGTATCAAATTCTTATTTTCCAACTTTTTTCAAACAAAAAAGCTACACTTTATAAAACTAGCTGTCTCGCACCGTTTTCGAGATATTTGGCTTTGAAACTTCCAATGCTGTTGAATTAAATTACAATGAAGTAAGTACCTACTTATTATTAATTTAGCGGTGAAGTTGCTTAAGTTTGGACGAAAATCAAATAATTAACATATTCCACTTGTCTTATTGCTATCAGTTGTATGCTACTGTCCATTAAGTATTATTCTTACCTAAAATTACATCTTAATTTAAATTCTATGTACATAAATGTGAGAGAGAATGCCGAGACTTCCGTTTTTGGGGTTTCATGAAATCAGTTGTTTATGGAGAAACTATAAACACCTATTAAGAACTTTGGCAGCAGGTTTTAAATGCTGCAGTCATTTTGCATTAAGGATTTATACTTTATAACAAGACAATCTTTTAATAAACGCGTTGATAAATGTGTAATATTTTTAAAATTGGTTTAATTGGTTTTTCAAGAACAAAACTATGTGTAAACTGTTTGTCAAAACAAGATTGCAAATTTTAATTTAAACTCGAGCAAAAATTTATGCATTCATTTTACAGTTACCATTTTTTTTTAAAATAGTTAAATAGTTTATAAAATAAAATGTACACATGTATAAGTTTTTTGAACAAAGAAATTATTTTGATGGAGATTAATTAAATTAATTTTTATAGCCATAATTATTTATGAATTTCTGTTGCTCCTGTTAACAACATTAAAAAATTAATTATTTTATAGCGGAATGGACATTATGTACCACAAAAATAGTTATTTTTCCCATTTTTAAGGCAAACTTTCCAATCTTTTTGGCAGACAAGTATATTATTGTGTTATACATTTCAATTATTACAGAAAAAAATCAAAACCAGATTGCTGGTTATCACCAACCATGTTGTCGTTAAATCGACATATTCGGGGCGTCAGACTGCAAAAACTTCTCAAGAATTTTGTCGGACAATAAGATACTTTCATTTCAAATCTTATTACCAAACCCTCCCAGAAAAATCAGCTTGCTGGTTGTCACCAACCATAATGTCACCAAATCGACATATTTGGGGTGGCGGGCAAACTCAAAATACCCAACATTTTTGTGGAACAAATTTTTTGGGGGGTAAAAGAATATATCTTTCATTTAAACTAAAAAAAAAGTGCTGGTCATAACATTCCATGTCTATGCCAGATTGACATGTTTTCCTGAAAATCACGGGAAAACTTACCACTGTTGAATTTTCCTCGTAGTTAAATCTTGGGAGACTCGTCAAACTTAAGCTGCTCGCAAAGTTACAGCTTGCTGGTAATCATTTTTTTCTTTGTACGTGAGCACGTGGACTATTACCCTTATAGAAGGAATCTTATTTATTTATTTAATTCCACACAGACAAAGTTGCTTATAATTACATGGAATCGTAAGATAATAAAGAATTTATAATATGCGAGACTGACTTACAAAATAAGCAAACTATACTTAAATGTAATCAAATTAATCACAATCTGCAGAGGTGTAGACAATGCAAAGGTACACAAAACATTACGAGACCTTCTCAACAATAAATGTTACGTACGGTATTAGACCGTTATTACACGAAAACTGATTCAACAGTCTTAACATCAATACTATATGAGCATAATTTTTTGTAGTTCTTCTTAAAGGGTCATGGAGAGATTCATGCATTCTCATGTTTCTAGAGGGAATTTTGAAATTTACCAGAGATAGGATAGGATAAACAGGAATAATGAATGAAAAAGTTCAGCACTTTAAAACCGAATAGTAACAATGCTATTATTCGCTGGTTATATCATAAATTAACTTTAAATTCCCTACATAAATCATTAGTACGAATATAATTGTAGTTCGGGGGCCTATTATATTTTTTTATATTAGGCGGAAGCACATATTTTTTCAATATGATTCCTATAAGATAGTTGAAAATCAATTGCCACACCTAGATCCTTCCCATTATTAACAAATTGTTCATTTTATAGGTATACAAAATTGGCTGTTTATTACGAGTGAACGTTACTACATGACACTTAATGATGTTAAAGAGGAGTTTATTTTTTATGCACCACTCATAAGCTAATATATCACGTTGTAAAAGTAGTACATCATTAAGACATCTTATAGGTTTAAATATTTTAAGATCATCAGCGAACATTAAAAGATTTGTGTTGCACAGTATATCATCAGGTGAGTCGTTAATGAAATACAAAAACAAAAGCAGTCCCAAATTTGAGCCTTGAGGCACACCCGAATTTACGTTAATTTTTCGGAAAGATGGCAATTTAACAATAAATGTACGATACTAGAGAGTACATTAACACCTTTATTAACACATCAGCCACACCATATCCACAGTTTTCTTATCAAAATGTCATGATCTACTATGTCGAAGACTTTCCTAAAATCCATATAAAAGGTCTTCACCTGCATGCCTGCCTTGAATGCATCTAATATATTATGCGTAAATGTCAATAAATTAGTGCTAATTCAACGTTTTATTACGAAACCATGTTAATTGGTGCTACCTGTATTACTAAAATGCCTCCATAAAACCGAGTACAATATTTGTTCAAAGATTTTGGCGGGCACTAGGAGTACAGCAATTGGATGCTAATTTTCACTATTAGTCTTTTCCCCTGATTTCTGTATTGGAGTAATGAGAATCAAATTATACCGGGTGATTCAAAAAACCGCTGACAGACTTCTAGGGTAAGTAATACATGAAAAATTAATACGAAGTCTTAATAAATATAGGATCGCAAATGCCTCCTTAACGAGATACAGGGCGTCAAAGATTCCTTAAAATTAAAGCGTAAAAATGACAAAAAGAAGCTTATAATCTAGTTTACTTAACTCACTTGTACACATTGACATTAGTGACAGGCGATGTTTAATTTTATTTTGATTAGCACAAGCCTACTATGCGAAACTAAAATAAATGAAAGTACAATTGGATTTACAAATTTTCTACAAAGGTGTTTCTCTTAAAAATGGTTGCTTTAATCAAAATTTTGCAAGAGACCAATTCGATAGACAATTGAACACTTTACACAAAAATAGTGCCCTTTTGACAAAATTAGCAGTGGCGTAGAAAATATTTTTAAAAAAGGGTCACGTTGACCCCGTCTCTACGACACTGTTGCTCATAAAATTTTGAGCAGTACATCAAACATTGGTCTTAAGGTGCTAACTACGCATAGCAAATTTGAAATACAAATGTTCAGGCATTTTGGAATTATTGCAGACAATGTTTAATTTTACAGAAACTTTGACGCCCTGTAACTCGTTAAGGAGGCATTTACGACCCTATGTTTATTAAAACTTTTCGTCTTAATTTTTTATGTATTATCTACCCTAGAAGTCTGTCAGCTGTTTTTTGAATCACCCTGTATATGTGCAAAGAGGTGCCTTAAGATACTCTGCACAGTCCTTCAGTATATAAGGTGGCAACCCATCGTATCCCGCGTATCGCTTTTGGTTTCAATTTTTTTATAGATAATTTAGTCAATTTCACTGATCTGATGAACATGTGACATACTGTACAATCACAAAATATCTTTGAGGTATTGATATCATGCAGGCAAATTCGAATAAACAGACAAGAAATATGTGGCAAATGAGTCAGCCAGCTCAGTACTCGTTATAATATCTTTTCCATTTCGGAATGTCGTAAAAATGGACATTATCTGGGTTTAACAATAAAATTATTGATAAGGCCAAAGTAAAGAATAAATTGTATAAATTTAAGTCTACAAGTAACATTGCTATAACTATTTTAAAGAAATAAGAATTGAACTAAATGGTTTAGTGAAATCTCAACTAATCTCAGTTATTGTGAATTGATCAATTAGGTGAGATTAAGTGAAATCTTGGGTAAATAAAAAATGGCTAACATATGGATTTAAGAGAATTAAAGATAATTGAACTTTTAGTTTTTGCAAAGGCTTTAAATATCAATCATACTTAATTTTAAATTAAATTCAAGGAATATCGACAAATATAGAAAGAATTTTCTTAAAGCTTTGGATCAACTTGATTACAAACTGTTAATAATAAATTGGAGTCATTTGGTATCCATTTTTTCATCAATCTTTGGAAGTTCTTCAAGGTACAGTTCTCGGGCCACTCTTTTTGTTATTTTTATTAATGATTTAACCGATTGCCCTGCTGTCAGTTACATTTCACTTTGCTCGACAATATATTGTTTCATTCCATGAATAACACAAAAATTTGGATGTATAACAAATATTATCGAACTTTTATGTTATTTACTTTATCTATTTTATTTATTTGTTATTGTTTTGTACTCATGCCATTTTATCTTGCATTACTTATATTTTTATGATTAATGTTAGATAACTTTTATTTTTTTATTTTATTTATTTTTTTTGATATTCTACTACACCCTATTTTGCAACTGGGACTTTGTCCCGTTGGATATTGTATTTCTAAACAAATTACTTTATCGCTATATAAAATTCTGGGAATTAAATACAATTTAAATATACATTATGCCTTATACTGTTACAACTGAAAATTATGCAGACAATAACCATTTAAAAACGTTTTAATCTGCTCCTAAAATTACAGCTTGTTATCGAATCGCATTTTTTTCTAGGCATTAATAAACATGAGGTTGAGAGTTAAAGCAGGAATAAAAATAAAAGTGAACCTCAATTACCTACGTCTTTGTTATAATAAGCAGTACCCATGGCAACTATGCAAGTATGTACACAAAGATGACCCCTAATAAACCTACCAGATCCAGTTCATCACATATCACACTCACAACATTGTGAATTAGTAAACAGATATATTACCTGAGAATAAATACTTGTAATTATTAAAAGGTACTATGGAGGATGACAACTCTTGGGTATTCGATTCGCTTGTTTGCTTTCTAAATGGTCCCATTTGGAATGCCCCACTGCAGAGCTTTATAGAAGAAAAATCTTTAAGTAAAAGCAACTCTAATCCGTATGTAAATGAACTATTCAATTATATTTTTCAGTCTTCGAGCCCAATATCGATGATAACGATGAATACAAAAATGTCTTCGATGAATTTAAGAATTTAGTAAGTAGCACTATTTTAATAATGAAAAAAACTGTAAATACTTGCTTTAAGGTTGATTTTATGCTGGGAAATTTTATGGAAGACATAGGAATTACCCCAGAACAATTTGAAAATGCTTGCAAAGAAGGAAAGAAATATCAAGTTTCATTTGATCATGTAAGTATTCAAATTTAAATTTTTTCCAGTCTTGACTATTCAGACTATTTCAGAATTTATTTGAACAAATATGGGCTGCAAATGACTATGAGATGTTCAAAAGGATGATGACCCAGAAAAACGTTGAGTTACAGTTGCAAGCACTAGAACTGATTGAACAAAAATATGGAATTACTCCGCAGTCTTTTATTCCAAAAACAAAGGAAGAAGTTGTCGCAGATGGTCCCTCAACTTCAGAAAATTTAAACTTGGAAAAGGATATCATGAATGAAGTTGCAAAGTAACTAAGTCTTAAAAAAAATTCTAAAGGAATTTTGAAACTTTTACTTGTGATTTTTAGGAAATTTTCAGCTGAAGAACCATCAACTTCGCTGGAAGTTCAAAATATTTTGGAAGAAAAGGAAATTTTAGAAAAAACTTTGCAAGAAACAAAAGGTATAATATGTAATTAAATAGTTATTAGTATCACTTCTTGAGAAAAAAGTAATAGCGACAAATTTATCTTGGATTAAAAATTTTATTTAATAAAGTGAAGAAAAAAAATGAAATTTGTGAAATAAAGTATTAAAATAGGGATTCCGTAGCCTGAAATCTCGAAATAATTTATACATACAGAATGTAATTTTGAGTGGAAGTCATATTTATATAGAGATTTCCTTTGACCTTTAGAAGCACATATCTAAGTCTGTTTTCTCAAATTCCGTCATAAAAAGTTTTAGTAATTTTCATACTCCGCTGCTGGACAAGCTAGTGTAACCTCAAATAATGGCGCGCTTTAGTCGCTGCGCATACACGATGCTCTTTGGCGCTAGTTACTTTTGTTGAGTGGGTTCACCACACAAACAGTAACATAGTAAAAAACTCAGGTAGTAATCAATAATAATAAATGAAATACACAAAAGTAATTAGTCTGTTTACTCAAATGATTTTTGTAACACTTCTCTGGTTTTATTCCCGTCCAATATTAGTGTATTGGCGTTAAAAGCTCGCACAATCTCTTAAATATGTAATAGTTAAACTATGTGGATCTCAAGATACGGAGTCGTTTGGAGTTTAATAATAATAACAATGAAAAACATTCAAATTCACAGTTAGATGTACTGTGTTCAAATGCGGAACAACCACTGACCCCTTTCGCTCCGTCACCGTTGACCCGCACTATCTCCCTTCACATGCACTATAAATTGCCAACAATCTTGCTATAAATACATGAGTATTACAGTGACGGCGTACACAAAAATTAAAGTGCATTTTAAAAAACTGATTATAACTCGACTATTTATTTTATTAAAAAAAAAAGAATTTCAGATTCGTATTCAGGGGAACACGCAAATTTTTTGTTTTCATCAATTTTTTTCTTAAAGTTACAGCATTATGAAACTTGAATATTAGAATATTATCAAATTAAATTATAAATATTAGCCCATTATTATCAAAGTATGATCACTTTAATTTTCACTAGCTGCCTCTTTTTGAACATAATAAATTTATACTGTAGAAAAAATAATTGAAAGCATAGTCGTTATTTCTTTTTTCATACGATAACACATACAGGCTGTTACAAATTCACTTCTCACTATCTCGGAAATGGTAAGAGGTACGACGTAGCTTAATTGTGTAATCAGGGGACCAACATTATGCCTCTAAAAAATCAAGGCTAACATGATTAGTTTTCGAAATATTTTGGAAATCCATTTTTGTTTCATTTCAGCCTTGTTTGAGGTGATATTGAAAAATGAAGAGCACTTTCTCATGGCCACTGTTTGTCCTCTACCGAATGGCATAATCAATTTTTATATGTAACGTTTCGTCTCTCCAGGACCATCATCAACTTCATTTCTTTAAATAGCAAGCTTTCATGACCCCCTATACTGTACTGCCTCAGCCCGAACCAGATTCAGAAGTTTTGTCTCCAAAAATTCATCTTCAGTGTACTCATTCCAAATTTAATGACAAATTAATCCTTAAAAATGCATATGAACAACCAAAACGCCAACTGAATATTGTTCTTTAAAAAATTTTAGTAAATGTTCAAAAACATTTTCGTTTTGGCAAAGGTTGAAAACACAGATCAGCGTAATATTATCGGAATTTATTATATCTGTAACCGCAACTAGGAAAGAGCATGTCAGATGTATTTGTCTGAATATCCTGAAAAAAAAATAGATCGGAATTTGTTTGAATTTTGAGCACTCAAGAAGCCTAGAAATAACTATGGACATGGGAGTAATGCTCTAATAATGTTATTTTAACGAGTGGTGGTAATAATTTAAATAACTAGAACTAATTTACAGTGTACGATGAAATTGATGATGGTCCTGGAAAGACGAGACGTTACATATAAAAATTGATTATGCCATTCGGTAAATGGCATAATCATAAGGGCAAAAAGTGGCCATGAGAAACTGTTTTTTTTTCAATATCACCTCAAACAAGGCTGAATTGAAACAAAAACGAATTTCCAAAATTTCGGTTTTTTTCAAATATTTCGAAAACTAATCATATTAGCCTTGATTTTTTAGAGGCATAATATTGGTCCCCTGATTACGCAATTTTGCCGCCATTTAAGCTAGTTTGTATCTCTTACTGTTTTCGAGATCCCTGTAGTGAGAAACGAATTTGTAACAGCCTGTATAGGTATTTTTTTTACAATAACTTCTACACATTTATAACTCGTTTTTCAGAAAAGGCCATTGGAATAATAGTACCAAAACCAATAAAAAGTGAAGGTACACAAGAAGAGAAAATTGCCACAGAAAAAAAACAATCGCCTAAACATGAAAGTCCAAAAATTGAGAAAAAAAGCACGGAAGTAAGCTGACATCACATATTGTAACACTACATATATGTTGCAATTTTTTAGGTTGATGCGTTGGAGCTCAAGAAGAGGCAGGAATATCTAAGAGCTCAAAGAGACAAACTAGTAGCTCTCAAGAAAGAAGCTAGAAAGAAGCAACTTAATGCAGAAAATGACGGCAAAAATAAATCAAGAGAACGTCCAAGATCGGCAAAAGCTGCTCAAGCTGTGCTAACTGGTCAAAAGCCAAACGCTGAACCACAACAACTTCAGATTCGTAAAACACTGGCGGAACGTTTGAAAACGGAGGTGGTTGATTACAAAGAACCAAAATAAGAATTTTTTTTACTTATATTTATTACCTAAATATAACGATTACAATTTTTATTTTACATTTTTTAAAAACATTTATTACATGAAAAATAAAGTTAGAAAATGGCCTTTGATCTGTTTTTGAAAACTTATGGCTTGTATAAAAAATATGATAAGGCTGCCATTTTTCAATAAATAATTGCGTGCCATTCCAAAGTTGCACAAATTTGATAATGTAAGTACCCATACTTTAACTAGAAAGGTAACTGAGCTGATTTGAGCAACTTTCGAATGAATTCTTTAATAAATACATTCGCTCATATTGTACGTACCATTTTAGATGCTGTTCTTATATTAAATATATTAATCATGTACTGATAATATTTAATGATTAATGATACTGTTTGATTAATATTGCTGTCAAAACTTGTTTTGAGCGAACATACACATTATAACAGTTAAAAGTATGTACACCGTATTATACTTCTTTCAATGCCTGTGCTTATATTGAACACAATTTTTAAAACTGTTTTAATTTCCGCCAAGTCGAAAACGGATTTCGAATTTTCAAATGTCGTCTGCATAAAGATGCTTAATTTGTATACTTAGTTAATATAGTTAATATCCTGAACCTCTATCGATAATAAATAACTACATTAATATATCAGCAAAATTAATGTAGTTTCATTTACCACATAAAAAATGTAACCCCTTGAATTTTTCAGAAGAAGCTTTTAAAAATACCTCAGAAATAATAAGCATCAGGATTGCAAATTGACTGGAATTTTAAGCTGTGTAATTTATGGGAATGTTTTACATTTACAAATTAAATTAAAAAGGTTATGGACCCAGAGGAAAAAAATTTCCTGTGATGACTGGCAGCGTAAGCAGTGAAACGTCAAGATAACTTAAGCCTACAAAACCAATAAAAAAAATAATTGTATACTTAATTGGTTATTTAAATTCAATAAATAAAATTTAAAATATAACAAGGTGGGTGCCTGTAAATCAGTTATCTATAAAAATCACTCTGGAATTAGTTTTATATTAAAAAAATGTTATTCTAAATTTGTTAATATGTATCTATAAAATGCCTGATAAGGTGTAGTGGATATTAAGTTATTTTTGCCTTAATTTCACATACTGATGAATATGCACATATCTAACAATTACTTTTATACGGAGTATCCCGATTCTGGCACAATTTATACCAAAAAATAAAATAAAATCACAGTAGACCACGTCAAGGGGTGTAGATTAAAGTGTTATTAGATTTTGGTTAAAGAAATAATAGGATATTTAACAAACTTGGCTCCTTGAAAAATTGCAGGCCTAGGATTTGTAGTTTTAAAGAAATTATAGCATGTTCCTAGGTCTTTAATAAAAAATATTTGAACTTCATCTGCTTTTTACTTACTATGTTAGTTGCGTTCGATTTGACACTCAACTGAGAAGTGGGATAAATCACTCATCTTAGGTAAATGATATTGAAGGATTAAGGGGTAAAGCCACTGTAGAATTTTGAAAAAAATCGATCTTTGGATAAATGGTTTAAACAATGCTTTATGTGAAGAATATAGGAGAAAATTGTAAGGTGGGGGAAAAATCGGGAACCACTCGCAGCACACTGCGGGAGTGTTTATTGTAACTCGTGAGAAAGCGCAGTAGTTAGCTTTTATCGAGGCCAGATTGAGTGTCAGATATAGAAGCCCAATTATACAGGGTGTTTTCGGAATATGGTATATTAAGGAAATATATCACAAATCACTTATACTATAACCTCCTGCAAGGAATGCATCGACTTACCAAACACCCTGTATAACAAATTCCTTATGCTGAATGGCAACAATAACTTTAAAATCATTTTTTGAGGAACCACTTTTTTTAACTGGCTGGAAACATAACAAAGAGATTTCAATGAATCGACTAGAAATTTTGTACAGAGCTTCACAATAACATAATTCAGGGAACGTCGTACGGGTTTTTCGATTGATTAACAATTTTCATTGTTAACAATGTAACGCAAAATTTTTCAATACTTTTTTGTATGTCTACTAAATCAATATTAAATTAATATTTTTTAATTTTCCCTTATAATATAAGAATTTTTTTTGTTCCAAGACCATCTCTTAATAAGAAACCTTTCCGGCCATACAGCCCTCTGAAAAACAGGTGTTGTTGCTTGCCGTTACCTACAGCCACCATTTTGAATACAAATTGTTTGAAAAAATTCACACTACTACCTGAAAATATGTGCAATACAGCCTTTTTGTTCCCGACACCTTTTTTCCTCTAGAGTGGCATTACCCCTTAAAAAGAATGGCACAACTGTTCCAAGTTTGCTATTATCACTTTTCGTTTTTTATTTTTATTTACACTGTTCTACACTATGACAATTAGCAGGTTAATCAAATGTTAATCGTAATAATCTCAACATTTAAAACGGTGAAATAATTGTCAGTAAATTATGGGATCTCTTGGCATTGGCAAAGACTGAAGTTCCTCAGTTGTCAAATCAAACACCGCAACAACTCAAGTGAGGAAATGTGGATTATATAAAATATCGAAAGCAACTATTTTTACCTAAATTCTACATCCCCTTGCTGTCCTAACTGATTATACAGAGTATTTTTTAAGTTGGAGTATGCCTTAGCACAGTGTAGAACTCAACAAAGTGAACATAATTTTCCAGTAACATTTTTAGAAATCTTGATAATGGAAAAGTCATCTCAAATAGTTCAAATACATCCGTGTGAAAAATCCTAAAAACTTAAATTGTTTTATTGAAAGCTAAAATTTGAAGGAAAAATGGAACAATTAATTATTCACAGCAAAGCAATCACGTTCACATTTTATGTCTTATACTGGGGAATCACACAGAGCGTTTCATAAAAGCAGTAGTGATTTTGGTTTTCATCAAGATACTACAATTTTTTTAATACAAAAGGAGCATAAGAACAAAAATTATAGAATTATTAACGAAAAAAATAACATTGTTTTAACTTTAAAGCAAATAAAATTATAGGGAGACAAAATCTGAAAAACATATTTGTTCATAAAATGATTAGAATTAAATAGAACCCTAGTTAAGAAACAAGGAAATTCAATATCTCAAGTCAGATATATTTTACTTTAAGAAATTCAGTAAATAACAATACTGACCCTCCATTCATTAAAAGCATTAATTTTATAAGTTATACTATCAAATAAGTAAAAATAAGCATTGATGTTTGCCCACAAATGTTAACGTTGGCATGCCGTTCAGTATCCGGGGGCGTTGCGATCAATGCTCGTAGATCTAAGAAATTAGGCATCATCATTATAATTACGTTTAAGTATCAAATTAACACTTTTTGGGCAGTACTTTCTTAGATCGACTGCGTAAAGTCAGATTGAGAAAGAAAGATTGAGCAAGTACCACAACCGATTGTCCTCATTTACCCCAAAATGGCAGTTTAACATATTTGATTTTTGCAATTTATATCACAAACTATCAAAATTCGAATGTTGTAAGATTTTAGATCAGGATACTAGGTTATTACAGAATAAACCTTCCCTTCTAAACCCTTCTAAATATACGGGCTGTCTCATAAAAGAACGCCGCAAGCCATAACTCCATCATTTATAGTCTGATTTTAAAAAACAAAAAATTGTATGAAAGGGCTCTAACTAAATACACTATAGAGTGAGACTATTGGAGCGTATTTATTATTATTTTTATTTTTGAAAAGCGATACAACTTTATTTTTTCAAATGGCAATATAGTTTTTTTTTATTTATTATTGTGCAGATTTCTATTCCGAATTCAACGATGTATATAAAGTTTACTTTTGTGAAACATGTATTACAGAAAAAGCATGAAAATATTAAACAATACCGTCCGGTCGCTTAATTGACAACAAACATATTTTGACTAATCATGTATGCCTGGAAAACAAAAAATAATACAACACAAAGCAAGTAAATGTCATTTTAACGTTCGTGTCCCAGTTATATAATCATTATACTCTTTCTGTGTCATTTACAGTCGGTTATTTATTGAAATAAGCTCAACAGTGCAAAATATGAGTAATAACCAATTGACGGATATGATTCAAGTATACTTTTGTTGTAATAAAAATCGTGGTGCAGGAGTCCACCTTTACAGAGAACTATTTCCTCACAGAGAAGTTCCAGAACCACGTAGATTTGTAAGAGTTGAAGAAAATTTGAGAAACTATGGTGCTTTTAAGTTTTAAGAAACCAAAGCGAGAAAAATGTCAATTTAATGAAAACATCAAGTTCGATGCTCTTTTTAATGTTGAAGAAAACCCAAGAACTTCCATTCGAGAAATTTCTAATAATATTAGAGCGTCAAAGAGAACTGTACATGCAGTATTGAAAATGCACGAATTCAAGCCATACATTCCTCAAAAAGTACAGGCATTAAGGAAAACAACGCCTACAATTTGTTTCTTTAGTTGTTTTGTGTTTGTTGTTCTTCGTTTAATGTGTTTTGTGTTTAATTAATGATATTTCGTGTTAACTTTGTATAATGGTTAACATATTTAATTAAATTGTTTTTCTTTTAACTGATATTCCTTGTATTGTTCCTTTTCTGATAACTACAAAATTCTCTTTTGAGTTTTATTTGCTTTGCTGTATTATTTTTTGTTTTCCATGGCACAGATGATTAGTTAAAATACATTTGTCATGAATTAGTGGCAGGTGCCAAATGCAGTATCGACTAATATTTTGTCGTCTTTTCTATAACAAATGCTTTACAAAAGTTCATATACATCGTTGGATTCAGAAAATAAATCTACACAATAATGAATAACAAAAAAACTATATTGCCAGTTGAAGAAAAAAAGTTGACTCGCTTTTCAAAAAAAAAAAGGCTCGCTCTATAGTGTATTTAGAGCCATTTCACTTAATTTTTTTGTTTTTTAAGCCTGTATTTAAATAAATTGCATTAATATGTATTGAAAATCGAAACTTATATTTCTAGGTTGGAATTAAGTATTTGGCCCCAAACTGGCCGTTGGTTATGGTACTTTATCTAATAACACCAATCTAAATTCCTAGATTGACCAAGTACCACAAGCGATTGTTCCCATTTTGCCCCTAAATGACCTTTTGACAAATGTCATTTTGTTTTGACATTTCAAAACTTTTGTTGCACTATATTCCACATTTTTCAAAATTTATGTGCATTTATATCAAAACTACGAAAGATTGTTAATTTCAAGTATTTTCAGTTAAAACGTACATATTAAAAATATATTTTTTACATTCTATAAAAATATATTGGAAATTCAATTATATATTTCAGAGTTGGCAACATATATTTGCCTCAAAATGGCAGTTGATTGAAAGACCTCTTTTTCTCGAGTTGAAATTTATAGTTCCATATGATATTTGTCGAGATAGAATTCCAAGAAGACCCCTGCATCACTTTCTTGGAATTAACCGCATTCAACATCCAAGATAGAACGACATTGGCGTAAATTTCAAGGCACACCTCTGCCGATAAATTTACAGTAGTTTCGATAACTATTTCAACAAATATTGTACGGACTGTATATACTTTTTTTACCCAAACTAGGAATTAATTATTTGTTTTATTTGTGCCTATGCATTATGTAACTTATTATCATTTGATCAAAAACAGTTTCAGTATTACTTATTTATTAACACCATTTTATTTTTATTAATATGTGTAATTTTACCTACATATACAGTATGTCTGGTTTTTCATGTTAACACCCCCTTAGACACAAGTAGGCCAATTTTTTATGGGTAAGGCTCTGAAAGGTCAACGTTTGACACCTATTGGTTTCAACAGTTGCCAAATGATAATCTTGGTGGTCCCAGATTACTTGTATTTAAGGATTTTAAGGTGTTGACACAAAAAACTAGACATACTGTATATCCTGATGACGGTTTTATAAAAGTCGAAACGTCAATGTAGAATAAAGATAAATAACTAAATAATTTAATTGTTGTGTTTAAATGGCTCAAATTTGCAATAGAATGAATTTATTGATGGAATTTCAACTCGTTTTACAAGTGAAGTTTGATACTATCTAATTAACCAACAAGCGAATGTAAATAAATATTATTACTATTATTAAAAAGTGAACACGGTGGCAAGTGCATAAAAAATGCCATGGAAATAACTTGGGGCAAACATCATGCACAACGCGAGTGATAGCTTATGTGAACGAATCCAATGTCGACAGTTTTGAACATTTTTATGCAGATCTGGGCTTATAGTTCAACCAAATTACACTTGAAGAAAAATAAATTGTTACCTAGACTTTTATAAGTGGAAATGGTAAAAGTGGTTATAATAAACCTAAAAAAATTAATGGGTGAGCAGGAGCGGCGGAGGGTTGAAAAGTTATGAAAAATTGTATCATTGGGATTTCTGGCGAAAGTTGACATCAAACAATAAAGTATCCAATACATGCAAAAATCTACAACTCTTGTAGATGTCACTTTTTAACATAACCTCAAAATTTCCAAGAAAAATGCGAACAAAGTTTTTTTCTGATTTTTCATTTTTTATTTCTCATTTCCGCAAAAATAATTTTATTTTAACAAAACTTGCTGAAAGTATACCTTTCTGTCTTAAATATCTACAAACTTTTTTAGATAAAAAAAATCAAGAAGTTTAGGAGATATTCATTTTTTTCGGCCTGAAACACTTTTTTTTCAAAGAAAAATTCTACTTAGAAAAATCATCGTACAGAGTTCTGCTGGTAATCATTTTTTTCGTTTTGACATATACTTTTTGGTGAAATAAAAAAATCTGCGATCACAGCAAAAACATGCTCAAAAATATAAAAAAAAATAAGAAGTGATGCAACAATGAAGTTTTCAGTAATTGTTCATAATTTGTTTAAATTAAAAAACATTCAAAAATTGATTACACCATTCAATTCTACGGAAAAAATATAAAAAAACCGTCTCATTGTTTGACCCATTTTCGCATATTTCTCGGAAATTTTGAGGTTATGTTAAAAAGTGACCTCTACAAAAGTTGTAGATTTTTGTATGATCTACAACTTTTGTATTGGATACTTTTTTGTTTGACATCAATTTTCGCCGGAAATCCCAATGATACAATTTTTCATAACATTTCAACCCCCGAAATCAACACTCTGCCGCCCCTGCTCACGCATTTATTTTTTTTCGTTTATTATAAGCCCCTTTACCATTTCCACTTATAAAAGTCCAGGTAACAATTTTCTTTTTTTTCCCCTCCAAATAAGTTATTTCAATCGGTCTACTACCTATATTACGACATTGTTTTTTTTCTGATTTTGAAAAAAAAATTGAAAAATCTGCTCACATTATTGAGTTCTACATTCTTCCTGTTATAGAAAAATCCCAACCTAAAAATTACTATGTTTTATATACCGGGTATATAAAAAATATAAAATTAAAATTCGTTTTGTAAAATAAATAATACTATTATTCCTCAATTAAAATCCCTGTGCATATCACAAAAAATGTTTTTTAAGCACAATCTACCACCAAAAGTTTTGTTTTTTACATTTCACAAAAATGAATTTAAAAAAAAATAAGCCATCGTCATGTTTGCTGAAATGAATACTGATTAAATAAAAACAAGTCTAAAAATTCATGTAGTGTTAAGAAATATGAAATTT
The DNA here is from genome assembly GCF_000390285.2 of Anoplophora glabripennis. NCBI lineage: Eukaryota > Metazoa > Arthropoda > Insecta > Coleoptera > Cerambycidae > Anoplophora > Anoplophora glabripennis. Next base: position 170,355 of record NW_019416856.1, read on the forward strand.
AATTTTTGTAGTTTTGCGCAACTTTTAAACCGAAAAGAGACCCGTTAAATAACTGTAACGATATATCGTTTTATTTAAAATTTGTGTTTAACATGCACAAGACGAAAAGTACCAGACAAAAAATTTTAATAGAAATAAGATAAATTTATTCATCACAATAATTACAAAATTATAGTTAAGAATAAAGTATTTATATTAGTCTAAATGGACACTTCATACTGCTAAGCGCCTAATAGAAGTACGCAACTAACAATAATTGTTTAAATTAACAAATTTATACAACGCTTACAGCCTTTTAATTTTTTTTTTTTTAATTGCTAAATAAATATACAATGGCCGAGGTCCAATTAATAATTTAAGTATAAGGTGTGGAAATAATATAATTTGGTCGAAAGGTTTAATAGCAGTACAGTAGGTGCCAATTAACAGTACGAAGTATTATACAAATCTAAGCACTCCAATGATACTACACACATTTTTAGACGATATATTCGATACTAGACGCTATCTACTGCTAGATATTATAACTTAGCCTACGTAAATTCACAATGTTCTCTATAGAAATTCATAGTTATGAACATTTTTGTAACATTTACCCTTGACATTTGAATTACAAACATCAAAACTGCATAAAAGCGCGTTTACCGCAATATTTTTGCCTAAGAAAACAAAACAATTTTTAAAATCGACCTCCAAAGATCGTATATTTAATAGTTTAAAAAATAATAGGAAATATCCAAATATATTTAACGGTATTATTTTGAACAAAAAATGTCAACGCTAATAAAACAAAATTCTGCTAAAATCACTATTTATAAATTCAGCCAAGTTTTGTAATTAGAAGTTTTTATCTCTTTTCTATAAATATAGTGTGACCTACTAACAAAATGACACTCTGTATTTTTTTTAGGACGCTCCAATTTTTTTTTTATATATGTAGTTGCGTAGTTGTATTTGTTGATTCAATGGTGGTGCGTTTTTTAAGTGATTTTTCCGAAAATCCTTCACACAAATAGGCAACCAGCAATACATTTTTATAGATTTTATTACACATTTTGTCTAAATATGAATGAATGCACAAATAACAGACTTTTCTCTATTCTGACGCAGATATTCTATAAAATGGAGTTCGTTTGAAACTCAAATTACTTTTTGGTGTAAAGAAATTTGTAATGGACCATGTCGCTTGTTCAAAAGCGGCAAATTACAAATTCCTTTACAACAAAAAGTAATATGAGTTTCAAACTAACTCCATTTTATAAAAAATCTGCGTCAGAATGGAGGAAAGTCTGTTATTTGTGCATTAATTCATATTTAGACAAAATGTGTAATAAAATCTATAAAAAAGTATTGCTGGTTGCCTATTTGCTATACAGCCCCAGTGTCTCAAATTTCATCAACATACGAAGATGTACAAAGTTGCACAATTTATGACATTCCTTGGTAAAATAGTCAGTTTATGAGCATAAAATTGAATAATTAATCTATAATAAAAATTTGCACTGCCTAAAATTATGAAATTGTGAAGAATTTTTCATCTCCCTGTATTACCAAAGCCTCCTAAATTTTTAAATTGAAATTTAAAACTTTAAGGCTGTGTATCTAAAAAAAAATTATAGCACATCATAAATTGACAGAATTTCAGATACTAGAGTACGTAGTTGGATTTTTAAAAACAAATCCTAAAGTAACTTTTCCAAAAATCACAGCAGGCCATGGATCTTCATAATTGGTTCAATAGGTACATCTAAAAGGCCACTATACATAAATTTTACAGGAGTGTCCTCGTCCTTAATGGGTCACTCTGTATATACAGGGTATAACAAAAGCACCGGAACGGCAGAATAACTCGGCGGGAGAGCATTTTAGAGAAAGATGTTAAATACAAAAGTTTCAGGATTTCTCCCTGGCTATCCGATGGTGACCTTGAAGATCATTCCAAGGTCAAATGTGATTTTTCAAATTGGACCCTATACTTTTGACCACAGAAATGAGCGGAAAATTTTACGTTCAGATATAACCTTGAGTGACCCCCTCCCTTTTGACCTTGGGGCCCCCACAAGGTCAAACTATGAAAAGTACAGGAATGGCAAAATGACTTGGCAGGAGAGCATTTTAGAGAAAAATGTTAAATACAAAAATTTCAGGATTTCTCCCTGGTTATCCGATGGTGACCTTGACATTGACTTGCATTCAAGGTCACCATCCAGGGAGAAATCCTGAAACTTTTATATATAACATTTTTCTCTAAAATGCTCTCCCGCCGAGTTATTCTGCCGTTCTGGTACTTTTGCTATACCCTGTACAGTCTTCTCTGATTCTAAATTTATTTTGATGCATTACAACTATTAAAGAAAGATTTTGAGTCTATAAACTTAAAACTAAGCTAAACAAAATTCTTGCGTTTTAAATCGACTGTTTGCAGAAATGAACAATGAGTGCACTTTTTTTTAGCTTTTTTAAAAATTGATGTTGAATTAAAAAAGTATGATAACCGTATATACGCTTGGAGATTTTTAACATTCAAAATCATTCTCAAATAATTTAAAAATTGGATTTTGGGATTTTTTTAACCCGAAGGCAATATATATTTCAAGAAAAAACAAACGAGTGTTTCAAAGTTTCCAACTGCAAAAACGGCTTATGCTAAAAATATGAAGTTGTTAAAAAGTGTTGTAGGATTTTTGGCTCAAAATAAGATTTGCAATTTCCTTCATCTCATGTAAAAATTGTGTCTGTAAAAGCTGGAAGTGCGAATTTGATGTTTATAATTTAAATCAAGCGGTAGCGGTTTAGTTCTCGTGAACGATAATTCCATTCTGTCTCTCGAATGAGGCTGAAGACTTTATAAATATGTGACATTATTTACAAGTTATTTTCCTATCAGATACTTCCGTATAAAATTAGGCTAGTTCGAGAGACAGAACACCTGTTCCTTTCAAACTGATGTTAGCGAAGAAAAATTAAATCATACATGGAATCGAATCTCATTTGTGTTACTTATCGACAGTCAAGACCTGTAAATTGTACAATATAACCAAATATCTCTATACAATCGGAAGTTAAAAAAGTTGTGCTTCTGCAACACAGTCATATTGGACTGGAATATGACGTCGGCGCGCGCTTCTCCCACATACACACTTATGATTTATAAATTAATACCATCAAAGAAGTGTACCCTGTCGTTAAAACAAGTACGCTTCTCTGCCATTCCCGGTGCGGTAATGTCATTGTTTCACAACGCAAGTACGTGTTACTGCAGTCACAGCTGGCTTAATAATTGACCGTTCACGCCACACACACTTTCACTATGAGATCACACTTGGTCGCACGTCACCCGAGTCTGTAACGTACTCACCTGCAGATTGTCGACTCGACTATGACAGTCTCGGCCTTTTGGTGACTTCTCCGCTCTCCTCCTCCTCCTCGTCAGAATCTCCACCCTCGTAATCGACCAAACCCTGAAGGATTAAAAAAATACGATAAAACCTTGGATTAATACAGGGCGTTTCGGAAATGAAGGTACGAACAGTAGACCCTAAAATACGATGTTTTAAGGGGTAACGTCACTGCAAAATTCTAAAATTAAATTTTTTATTTGCAATCTTTATTCGAGGGTGTCATTAACAATGTCTTTAAAGGTAAGTTCATGCAGTAGCGATTTTCGAGTTTCGATTTACGGATTTCAATTTGATTGGTTGAAATAAAATATTTTTGACATCAATTTCTTCATTTCAATATATTGCGAGAATCGCAAAATTTAAATATAGGGGGCGGGAAAATAGGAACAGTTTCTATTTTTGGCGATTATCGCAATAATTTTGACTAACTGTGCTTATGCAGTCCGTATAGTTCCATCATTCGCAAGTAATTAAAATACTTTAATGTCATGTAATCTCATTTCAATTAACAAATTATGATAAGTGCCTAGGGGCCTGTTTTTTGCAAGTACTTTTCAACTTTTCACTCCTTATTTTGCACTTTTCTGGCTATTTTCTGTTTTCAAAATTAATATACAAAAAACAGCTGCTAATCTGCACAGTGAAAATGAATAGCTCAAGCTTCTTAAAACGTATAACATTTATGTAAAGAACATTTTTTTTTAAAAAAGAGAACGGCAAGGCAAGTAACAAGAGATTTAAAAGTAACTAGTTTTCGCGTATATTGTAACGTTCACCACATTTTGTAATGTTCTTTTTTAATTTATTTTTAATTGTATCGCGAAACGAGATTGTTTCGAGTTACCCTGTATACGAAAAGTTTAGTTTAAGGATTCAGTATTTTAATTTGAATTGAAGACATTAACAGTAGGCAACCAAATGTTCATTAATATTTTGTAGACAATTTTTGTATTTACTTATCATTTTAATTTATCAGCTCCGATAAGAATTTATAAGAAAAAGGTAAAAGAACTGAACGGGAAAAAAAGAAGCTACACGAATAATAAATATTTACAACTATCATAATATTATAATTAAGTTTTCAAAATATTTTCACTGAGTATTATTGAAAAATTCAAACCATATCTCTGTTCACTAAGCGACCTCATCGGCCACTCCGATTTGAATAGCTGTCAATTTCGATTTTATAATTTTGTAGCGATTAGACCGTTTTAAGTTGCGGAACTTTTACAATAATTCTAAATACGGTTAAGGTTTATGTAGGTACACTTTTGAATGCAGTTATTGTCGTAATTTTGCTAAATGAGTTCCCGCTAGTTTTTTTGGTTTCTACTTAGGAGGGAAACGATGTTCGAGAGCGATTTCTTGGGTGTGTGCTCAGCAACTCGTGGTCGAGGAAACTTATATATCATTTTTCTACATTTTATTAATGCGTGTGTGTTCCATAGACTGGGATATTAGTAGAAAAGTGAATGTGACTGTGTCTCTGTTTTGTGGTGATAGTTTTCTGCCGTTTATCTTGAAGACACAATCTCAGCTTTAGCTGGATCCAAGCAATCTTCCTCCACGAGTTATATAACACCCTTATTACTGATTCTCACATAAAATCCAAGCTGCTTTTCCTCTTGGATCACTCTGGAAGCCGTCCTCCATCCGAGTAAGTACCAGGTTCCTCTGTTCTGTTGTTCTTTTAATTTAAATTTCGTATTTTCTCCCTATTACAGGGCTTCTAATTGAAGGCCCCAAAGGATTTAGAGAACTTTAATTTTTGCTGTGGCCGTGTTAAAGAGATTTCTGCTGGTTGTGGCTGGTTTTCGTGGTGGCATAATCAACAAGACTCCCGTTAGTCTTCATAGCCTGTTGCTGGTTCTTGTGGTGATGTAACCAACTGCATCGCAGAGAAATAGCTGTATAGTGGCTGCCTTGAAGTTATCTACATCCTGCTGTTATCAGATAAGCTACATATTGCCTATTATTCTTAACTATTAATAATAATATCTCTTGCTAACCCAAGCTACAATATACAGGGCTAACTTTAAACATTAAGTCACTGTGCGTCATTTTACGCACTGTTTCATAGTACACTATACCTAACAATAGTTAGTGAAATTTAGTATTAAGGTTTTTGTTTGTCGCTTACAGCTATATATATGTGTATATATATCTTTTTCTCTTATTATTAAAATTTCGGAAAAATTCCGAGTAACTTAATTATATTACAATAATTATTAATTATAAGATTTTACTAGTAAAAATTGTCCACCCAACGTGATCACGTGCGGTTTACATTACGTATTTTATATTCATGTCATTTATTTTGTTCTTGATATGATGTAAATATATATCCTTTTTTTTATACTTGTCTAGTATATTAAACTCACGTCACGGTTCCATTATTCTACTTTACCATTTTACATAATTTGGTACCTATATATATATTTTTTTACTATTCCTTAGAATTAGTAACCGAATTCTAAGCCACGTTTAACCCTAGGGTAAACGGTTACTGGCGCCCTCAACTTAATTAACTGGTCCAAACGTTACCACACGACCAGCTCCGGCTGTAGTTAGCCTAGGGGTTAATAGTGCTCCTTTACCACCAAGGACCAATCACCATCAGGGAAGGGCACAGGTAGGTTCCCGGCCCTCACCAGGAAAAAGGAAGGTAGCAATATGCATGAACAAATGTTAAATTTTTGTCGCATAAATCGTAAAACCGTTAATTGCAACTCGCAAATTGCTACTACATGAACTTACCTTGTGTTCAAAAAAAAAAAATATATTCATAAATAGTATAAATTGGCGATGCTGAAGCCATTCTCATGATGCATGTTGAATTTAAGGCGCTCTACGGCAAGTAGTGTAACTGGCATAAATTTGTATATGGAAAAAATAAAAAAAATTTCTCATAATCTACACGAGTTTAATTAGAGAAAACGTAGAGGATGTTGAAAACATTAATTTTTACATGACTGGCAAACATTTGAACTAAAAAGTTCAATTTTTGACAATTTGTGAATAATGTTAAAATCAACTTATCGAAAATTGCGTACATACTTCTCTTGGGAATATTACTTTAAAGAAATGGTCAAAATTTGTAGTGAATATAATGAAAATTGTTGGAAATATGTTGTGTGGCATTTTAAAAAGTCGTGCTTCAGTAAAATGCCTTTAAAATTCTGGGATATACGGTGTAATAACGTACTTTCATTTGAAAATGCTTCTAATTGGACTCAAACTCTTTCTAGCGACATCCGTTAGTATTAACGACACATATTAGAGAAGTTAGAAATCAAAACGTAAGTCATTAGGCAGATATCTACATGCCACAGGTATTAGTTTCGAAGCGTATGGGAAAGAGCTTGGAATAAAAAAAAAAAATTTGTACCGGCATAAAACTTATTTCACCTTATTCTAGAAGGTTTAAAGCATCCTTTAAACCATTTAAAAAAAAATAGATTTTCTGAAACTTATACGGTGGTCTTACCCCTTATGTAGTTGCTACGTTTGACCGCCAGATGGCGTTAAAATTGGGGGGAAAAAATAAGTTTTTTCCAAATAACTCTAAACTTTTCTGTGCCACTTACTGTGAGCAAACTAGATAATTTATGATACAAATTTCAAAAATATACAAAGTGAATTTTTCTGTTGGGCCATATAAGAAAGGTAATTTTCCCAATATGGTCCTATAATATTGACTTCAAATATATGTTGGCCTTCAAAGATGTAATGGAGATGGATATATGAAACTTTCCGGGAAAAAAATTAAAGCTTTGGGAAAACTTTGTTTTTTAAAATGTCTTCCTTTCCTTTCCAAAAAAATTTCCTGAAGAAATTTTAATAATAATTAAAAAAGAAGATATTAAGGAATACTTATTAATTAGAGATAGTAATTAATACAGTAATATTTTTTTATTTTCTTACATATTCTGCTTTTTTCTGATTGACACTGAAATATGCCTCGTATTTTCTAAAGTTTCGAATTTAAAAATTGATTTCAGATTTCAGTTTACTTATTTTTAGATTCTATATATATATTCTAAATTTGTACATTTTTTGTATTTTTTTTTTAGAAAAACAGTACCATCAATTGAAAATGGTTGAAATGTTGCAATCCCAAGGATTTTCAAAAAATGGGACTTTCCCATCTCTGTTCAGGAAATAATCAAACTTTTTGAGTTGCATGGAGATATTTAGTGATATGCGATCAGTTATTAGATATTTAGTGATATGCGATCAGTTACCTCCTCTGTAACCACATCTTCTTGGATTGTTGATATCTCACTTAGTCTTCAAGATATTGTTATTTGAGTGTAACGTGTTTAAGTGTTAGTGATGATTTTTGAAATGTGCAATTTTCTAGAACAATACAATGTAAAATTCAGATTACTGTCCTACTTCACCCTACTTACTCGCCAGATCTGACACCTTGCGATTTTTTCTTATTTCCGAAATTAAAATTATTGTTGAAAGGACACCATTTACGCTGTTTTCAAACTATTGATGACATCAAAGCAAATTCATCACAAACTTTAAATGTTATTTCAAATGAAGCTATCCAGGATTATTTTGCGAAATACAAACATAATGTGAATAGGGAAGACGAGGACCAATAATGTACAAAATTAATAATAATAAAGTTAGGTTATTTTCTGAACAAACCTCGTATAGTGACAGACAAAACTAGACAAAATAAGTTTTAATGAAAATTCAAGCATCACCTTGTATATGCACAAATTTAGATGCTGAACTATTTTAAATGGTCATTCGCGTCTAGGTTGCCGCGCTCTGCCATTTCATTATGTGCAGCTTCATCACGAAACACCCTGTATATTTTAAAAGTTCATGCTACAGAAATAACTAAAAATTAATCAATCAAAACATACGAACCCTTTTGAATAACTGAGATTTATTCTCACTACTGGACACCACGTTAGTTGTTGGCTGCCCGCTGGCAGCGTTAGCATTGTTATTAAGCACCGTTGTCTTCTGTGAGGAATTGTTGTTTATTTTAGGGCCATTCGCTTCTGGCTGTTTCTTCTCGATGATCTTCCCTATACTCTCGAGATCAGTGTCAAGTTTTTTAGTAAGTATGTCATTCGTAGCCGGCAACACTGTGTCATTGTCATCGAAATCGTCGTCCTCGTTGAACCACATTTCCTCCTCCTCCTCCATCTGACGCTGATCCCTCCTGTATCTGCTGTTCCGCAATATCGACGGAACACTAAAATACATTTCACATGAATATCTTACCAACGTGTGATGTTTTAAGTACCAAAGTTTCTTGACTTTGTAAATTATCCCACAAATTCTTTGCACTGGTTTTCTTATTTAGTCGCAGAGGTAAAATACACCAGTAAGTTTTTTTTATTACAATCTTTCTCGTATAGAAATACAAAGACAGTAAAGAAATGTTTTTGCCAGGATACTGACAGCCTGTTGTTTTCTTAGACACATTTTTCAAATGCATACTTTAACATTTATTTCTACGGAAAATACATAAATAATTTATCGAATTACTTATTTTTACAGATATGTAAATATACAAACAAAATTCATACAAGTATTGGAAAATTAGGATGAAGAGGAGAGATAATATTATTAAGTACTGTTATTAAAAATTATTTTTAAGTTTCGAGCACAAAGGGAATACTGCCTTTTCAAATGCTTTATGTTAAGGTTATTTTAAGTGTTTCAGGTATACAGTTGACATTCTTTCGTGGGTTTTCACTTTAACAGTTCTTAAAGAAGGTATTCAAAATACATCAGCGTCAGTTTTCTCCATAGAAAAATGTTTATTTACATCAGAAATGTTCAAACAATTCAGTTATATATGAATATGTAACCATAAGTAAAAATATTTTGCTTGAAATCTAAAATTTGAATGTGAAATACTCATACACTACAATTTTTCTTAATATGTCTCATAATTAGCCCGCCAAAATTCATAACTAGATTATATGTTCAAAAATTTAAAAAAGTTCTAACACTTTTCAATTTCGTGAAATAACTTGGTACTTGGTCATTTTTACCATACTTCAGTTCTAAAATAGTAGGCAGTCAGTCGTTCTCAACATGTAGATTCGTGTGACAAGTTCTGTCCTCGTAGGCAAAGATAGCCAGCAGTTTTGCTAACTAGGCAAGTGGTCCCTGTGGAAACTACATTTATGTAGATGATGTAACAGTAAGGCCACACAAAATCAGTAAAGCCACTAAAGTACAAACATCACTGAAAAATGAGATGCATAAAACAGTAGAAATGATTGTTAATAAGCATGAATAAAATCACTAATCACTGTTGTTGTCTAAAAGTATGATCATGATATTAAAATTAGTTTTATTATAACTTCATCTTTTATGTTCTTATTCTTGTACTTGCACAATGCACTTATTCCATGCTTCTGAAGTTACCCAATTAATCGCCTCACGCAGAAGTACTTTGACATCCAAATTTAAAAGTTGTGTTATTTTAGGCGACATAAATTTTTATATTCTCCCAGACTAGTTCAATGGGGTTTCACTCACACTGGTATGGTAGCAATTGAAGAAATGTAACACCGTGACCTATAGCCATTTCATCTACTACATATTCCATGTATAGTCTTTCTGGAGTCAGTTGAACATGTATAAAGATGCCTAGCAATAAAATTTAATGAGCTTCATAGGCGTCCCTAAAAGTTTTCTGTTAAAGGTAAAAAATTATTATTGTATATGTGAAAAAATTTCAATTTTATGTTCATTTGGCCAACAATATATTTTATTTATGTCCTCAAACAATTTTATTATATTGATGGTAAATTTCATTTTGTTCCATTTCAAAAGGTCTCCAAAATGCCATGTTGTATTAATATTATTCCACATTGCTGCACTGCACTGCTAGGCAATTTGTCAACCACTTAACAACTGAGATTTATTACCCAGTCGCCCAGTGCAGCTGTGTTATACACCGTTTGCCCGCGCGCGCATTCTTCAACTGGGCATATACATTTCTACTTCCATGTTTAGTTCGACCAGACCTGTTGTATATGTGTATGGGTAAATAAATATGGGAAGAGGTTTTTCAAATATTTCAATGCTGAGTTGCTGCGTCAGCGACCGAACCTGGTACATCCTGCCAACCTCTTGGTTCTTCAATTCAGATCGGAAATACTATAACTGACTTTTCTGTTTTGTGCAATTGTTAATAATTATCCTTTTCAACATCTTTTCTTTATATTCAATATGTTTTCCATTCATCCATTTCATAATTTCTCCTTTTTTCCACATGCAAATATTGCTAATTTTTCTATTTATCATTCATGGTAAGGAGCAATATCTATGATAATCACTGCACCGGATTAGATCTGAGGCAAAATAGATGCAAACCATTTCACTGATAGTAATTTCCTGTTCATTCCGACTTCAACACATGTAAACCATTATCCAACAATCAGCATTCAGTTTCGATATGTTAATAATTAATCACCGTCCTTTCCCAGAGTATAGATACCTTTAATCCGAGAGAAAATCTTTGTAAAAATGTCTGTGGACATTTACATCTTTCCAAACCTTACAGACCATATGCCCTTAATTTATCCAATTATTTTTTTCTGTGTCCCATTCTACAATTGTCTTCTTTTCCAGTAGCATACTTTTTCGATTTCATTTTAAGTAACAAAAATTCATTTCATGCATAGGGGGCACTAAAATTTTTCGGTACAACCTAGCAAAATATCCTCTGTGATTTCAATTTGAATTTTCTTTAATGTTGGAAGTTTATATTTAAAATAAACGTAAAAATTTAACATAAATTTCACTTTTTTCCTACTTGTTTTGCTTTTTTACATTTACACTTTTTAACGCAAGATAAACACTTCTGACAGATACTTTCGTTAGAGAACTGCACATTTTCATGGCATTACTCACGGACATACCTGTTTTTGTGCTCATAATATTTGTAAAATTCGATCATTTACAACTGCCTTAATTATTATCAGATTGGCCACTAAAACCCGCACACAATTCCATTTTTAATAATGTTTGGAAGAATTAAAATGTGAAAATAAAATCACATCACTCCTACTTGTACGCTTATGACATGCACGGAAACACATCAGCTGAGAACTGACACATGACATGATTTTGAGAAGACAAACCATGCCACGATAAGCAAATATAGAAATAAGTGGTTGTAACAACAGAAGATCCAAGTGTGATTGCGCAGATTGGATATATGTATAGGAACACTAAGGGAAATACATAAACTTACTGTCTACTGTTTTGGAACTGAAGTACGGACAATAAAACCGTTAGTTTATCCATTAAAATAAACAGAATTTAGGGCAAGCGGTGGTACTAACATTTGCAGAGTTTTTAATAAATGTATTTAAAGTAACTGATTTGCCAGATAAAAATTAATCAAAATCACTTACCCATCTAAACTGTTTCGCTCTCTGTCCTTCAACTTGTCCTGATGCTGGTCGTAACGCAACTTTAGGGCCTTAAAAGTTTGTACGTAGCATATATCATCAAGACATTTCCCATAGTTCTCGACGACATGTGAACACAGAGTTTTAATATCTTCCAATTTGATAAACTCAAACATTTCTATAATAGCCGAGTCCAGAAGATTGTATCGCCCGTTATTCCTCACAAACGCGTCCACAACGGGGGCAAAGAGATTGCCCTTTATGATGTACCGGTTGTAAAACTCATCTTTCAAGGCAATCAATTTCCTCATAAACCTCAGCGCGCACAGCACGAGGAATTTATGGGTGGACTTCATTAAAACCAAGATTCTACGGAGCAAATCTTTGTTGAGTATGCAGTTTTTGATGTGGTAGGTGTGATGCTCCACGCAGAACGACAACAGCTCTAAAATTAAGCCTAGTAGCTGTACGCTTCTGTAGTCTTCCTTTTGCGGTTTGTCATGGACTGTGTTTTCCAAAAGGGGTGCTGCAAGAAAATCTGTTTCTTTGACATACTGATTGTTACCGGCTAATTTGAAAACTGATTCAATTTTTCTCATTAGATTTATTCAAATGTATTTAAAAAATTGAAAATTTTAAAGGTGACTATCCAAGACACTTCTTCGAAAACTCAATATTAATGGAGTTAGATCATCAAAACATTAATTTAACGAGCGTTCAAATAAAAACGTTGTCAAGTTGGTTCTGAAAATTTGGACGTAGGGGGTAGCGTATAGCAAATGAACTTAGACGTCATCTGTCAAAGCGCTATATCGCCACTATCAATTTGAATATTTTCGTTTTAAAAAACGTTTAAAATGGTGTTTTCTCAAGAACAAAAAGTGGAGTCCTACTTTAGAAATGGACGCAAGATTGATGGAATATGGAAGTATTCTATTGAGGAATGTTTCATAGAATTTCAAAATCAATTTCCCGGCGTTGTTGAGTACAAAATTTTTCAAAGTGCAGTTCAGCGTTGTTAATGTTTTTCGTGAAACGGGCAGTGTAACAAGAAAAGAAGGAAGCAGCCGACCTAAAAAGCGGACTGAAGAATTAAAAGAAAATGTCCAACAAATAATGGAAAATACGCCAAGAACTTCTGTATGTGTTTTATCACAAATGGTGGGAGTATCAGTCGGTACCTGCAACACAGTGTTAAAAAAAGATTTGCGTTTGTTCTCCTATCGTTTAACTTGTCAGCAAGAACTTCATGAAGTTGATTTTCCGCAACGGGCTGTATTTTGTGAATGGTTTTTAAACAACTACGGTGAACTTCATAATATCACCTTTTTTTCTGATGTAGCCTGGTTTCATTTAAGTGGTTACGTAAACTCACAGAATATGAGAATGTGGTCTTCTGAAAAACCAGATAAGTTTTTTGTCGAGGGCCCTCTACACGCTCAAAAAATTGGAGTTTGGTGTGCTCTCAATCGAAGGAGGATTTATGGACCTATTTTTTTAATGGTACTCTTACTGCGCAAAGGTATAGAGAAGATATTATCGCTCCTTTTGTTAACCAGCTGGAAGAAAACGAAATTACAAACTTTTACTTTCAACAAGATGGTGCAAGGGCACATACGGCAGGCGAGACGATGAATATGTTGAGGGAAGTTTTCCAAAATCGACTAATAAGTCTCAATGCTGAACATGAATTTCCACCGAGGTCATGTGATATTACGCCGTGTAATTTCTTTTTGTGGCCTTACCTTAAAAACACTATTTTTGAACTGCCTATTCCTGATTTAAACCATCTGCAGGCTCGACTTATAGACAAGATTCGTGAAATTAACAATACCCTGAGCATCTTAGAAAATGTCTTCAATTCTTTGAGGAACAGGTGTGAAAAGTGCTTGGAACAAGGAGGGGGACACTTTCAGCAGCTGCTTTAATTTATTGTTATAGGAAGGAGGGGGATACTTTCCGCAGCTCCTTTAATTGTTTGTTATTGTTATCACGATTATTCTTTAAAATAAAGTTATATAGTCATTAACGTTATTGAAACTGACAGCTGCTATACAGCTCGTTGAGAAATGAGGTTAAGTTGGTCGCTATAAGCTACACCCTACGTCCAATATGTCAGAGCCAACTTCGACCACGTTTTTATTTGAACGCTCGTTACATATTTTATAATAAGTTTAGTTTCAATTAATTGTTTTGAAATACATTTTTCTCTGAATCCAAATTTGGTAGGGTTATTATTGATAATACAGGCAAAAAAAATTAGGAAAATTGTGAAGCCCTTAAAGGGCTTGAAAAATTTGTCATATCTTTTTTGTTTGATTTTTCAATGAATTAAAAAGCTTAGTATTAGAGACAATTAAAAAATCTGCAATAATTACAATAAATCCATTTATACAAGAATTGTTACTTACCGATAAGAATCTGGACACTGTGCTTATAGAAGAAATTCAAGAAGTCTGTTTTTTCAGATTTATTAACTGAAGCCAGCATATTTTCCGGATCCAGCAATATTCTTAATACTCCCATCAATTGCACTGCTCCTCCTAATTCTGGATCTGTATCGCAGATCATTTGTTCTATGATAATATTTAGTAGCATTTGATCCTATAAATTCAAAACATAAATCATAATATAAACAGCAGTAATTAAACCTTCAAATAAATTAATTATCCATATTTAAGATTAATGAAGTAAACATATTATGAAATTTATGAATCTTTGTACCAGATGATATATTTTTAATTTAAAATAAACATATACAATAATATGAAATCGAGTTCTTAAATCTAATTAGATACTTTTTAAGTAAAAGTAGCCGAAACGAACATGACAAATTATTAAAATTTCATTTACTTATGTTTGATTGACTGAACAGTTACTTGCCACAACTCCTTACTTTTTGTGTGCTGGTCTGTAGACACTCATATAAATTTAAAAAAGGACTCTAAATTGTCTAACTCGTAACTTGAATGAAATACGGCTCAGGCAAGTGACGGGACTTATAACGGGACACTATCACTTTAGGATACATCTATACAAGCTGAGACTTATAAACAGTCCAGTATGCCGAGGACGTGACTTGACGGATAAACTTGTCTGTATATCCTGGGCGAGTGCCTAGGATTTGCACGTTGTAGAATGACGCATCAGGGAAAACCCTTTTTGGAACCCAAAGACCTGAAAGAAGTGTCGGCAAGGAAGCTTTTGGACTTTATTAAAAGGACAGAGCTACTTGCTGAATAGTTTGACCAGTGGGACGCACAAAGGGCCTAAGAAGGCTGCGGTGCTATGGGACTTGAATAGAACTTAACCACAGAAATAAGATGAAGAAGAACTCTTAAAAGATCTTATAAAATAGAACTATTCTAAAATATTCTCTGATTAGTATCATAGTATATGGTTTTTCTTTAAGTCTGGTACTCATCGATTTTATAATTCATGTATCAATGACAGCTTTTATATATCGTCGATGAGCCTTCAAAATGTGACATCTGCATATTTTCAGCAAAATGCGTTAGGTGTAGAATTCGATAGACGATATCAAACCGTGTTATCTTGTTAAAAACAGCCATCTTATTTTCTACAGAATTGTGTCTGCAGTAAAATTAAAAATAACTCATTGAAGAATTAGATAAAATAGATGTCGCATTTTAAAGGCATAACGACGAAATCTAGTGCAAAAATTAATGTTTACAAATTGAAGGTGACATATTACACTCGTAGTAATAACCTTGATACTGTTAACATTAAATAAGTCACTATAAATGAATTCGGTTTTGTCAGACTTTGTTGTCCTTTCCGGACATTCAAAAATATCTGGTATCCCTCCAGAAATATTGAATACTGCGATGAAAGCTATGCTAGATTTGCTGCCAGAAAAATTTAAAAAAGCAGTGTGAAATTGTTTGTAGGAAATTTAAAGAATGATGTCAATGAAACCTGATAAATTTACCTAAAAATATGTTTTCTTATTTTTTGGAAAAGTTTTGAAAATCTTCATTATAATCTGAATGAATGTAATGAAATCTTTGCAGTAACATGTATACATTATAAGCTGATTTTGTTCTAATAAGACAATATATGAATTTGAAAGCGTACTTTTCTGCACTTTACCGACAAT
Organism: Anoplophora glabripennis; assembly: GCF_000390285.2. Classification (NCBI taxonomy): domain Eukaryota; kingdom Metazoa; phylum Arthropoda; class Insecta; order Coleoptera; family Cerambycidae; genus Anoplophora; species Anoplophora glabripennis. The sequence goes on from NW_019416856.1 coordinate 186,284, forward strand.
GTGCATCATTCAAAACATTAGAAGTGGTATAAGTAGTACTTTTGACATGAAAAAATCGTTTTAATGACTGTAGAAAAATACATCATTAACAATATTAAAAACTTCTACACAAAACATATTTTATAGCTACCTATTACTGCGACAAGTTATTCTAGTAGAGAACATATTTCCAAAATTACTGCTAGCTTGTACATTTAAAAACTATAGTTTAGTTGTTGGTAGTAAAACTTCTTAAAATTGTATGCAGCTCAAATTAAAGGGAATATGAAAAGACAAATTATTATTACTTTTTTGTAATGTATTGTTTGTTACAAATCTGATAGAAATTTAGATGTTAAGGTATTTTTTCAAAATAAATACACAAGGTGACTGGAATTAACAGAAAAAAATTAATAGGAGGTGATTTTATTAATAAAAATAATGGTGTAGGTTGCTATGGCACTTTTTTTCAAACTTAATACACTTATTACTGGTAAGAAATTGCACCTATTAAAAAAAAAACTTGAAAGCCGTAAAGAATGAAAATGGTCCTTTTTGAAATTTATTAACTTTTTTATTTTTTGTTTTTCTAAAAATTAAACAGTTTCAGTTTAAAATATATTTAAAAATTTTGTAAAACGGACTACTTGTTCTAAGTTAATAACATGAAGGCTGGCATTTTATAGATAAGAAATCGCACTTTTAGTAATTAATTAACAAGTACTTCCATCCAGCAAGTGATGAAGCCTAAAACTAATCTAGAGCAACTTCCTTTAGTAGGTACCGTAAGTTCTAAAGTTCTAAATATTTAATAGGCAAGCAAAATTCAGGAAAAGTAAAATAAACGAAGAAAAATATTTTTTTTCCTTATTTTGAATGTATTGTCAGTAGTTGTCTTATGCCCTGAAGAAAACTTATATAACTGGTACAGTGAAGAGAATCACAATGGTTAAAAATTTAAATTTAATAATTTCCCAGAATTTTAACAACAAATGGTGTCACAAAAAATAAATGCGGTTTTTCTTAGAGACAGTTACAAACAACAACAACAACAACAAACAAGAATTTATATTTAGAGTTGGATTAACCTATGGTGAAGCACGGAGCTACAAGTTTCACGGATGCCCTTTTTCTAATAAAAACCAAAAAAAAAACCAAACCTACACACTTTTTGATTTCATTTTGCCAGATCTTGCCGAGGCCCTCCGAACTCGTGAGCACCAGGGCTATAGCCCCCCTAAAGCGGGGCCTGCTTATATTCTTAATGATCTTTAAGAGGAATATATTTAATTACTTGAAAAAATATAAATTAAAAAAGTCATGATCAATTTTCATGCAAATAAGGGCATTTTAAGCCCTTTAGGGCTTTAGAACTTTAATAAATTTAATTGTATGTGCAATCTTGTTCATCAAATTTGGAAAAAATTGTTACACTGAAAAGAAAGATACGGAAAAAAAATTAATTAATAAAATAACATCGAGGTTAAATAAACCATATTTTCACAAGTATGTAGGTACCTCCTAAATCTTTTGCTCATAATTTAAAGACGCCCTGCATGTACAGCTCACAAAATTTCATATGAAATAAACCCTTTACAAAAACATTTTTGTAATATGTATGTACTACCAGTAATAATTATTTAAAATTAGTTAAATGTAATTGTTAAGAAGAATTGTAAGAAGCTGCATGAAGTCTATAAAAACAAATTAGCTATTTATTTTACTGTAAAAATAATTTCAAAGTATTTTCAAAAATGAATTTGATTAAATGAATTAAAAAGTAAACTTACATATTTCTTTGTAAACGTCATATATGAATCATTTTGGTTTTACGGATTGCAAAATATTTAGACCGTTATTCTATAATCCTGTAATTATTGTATAACTACTTATAAAAAAAATTATACCTCATCAGTGTTGCTGGCTTGCTGTAGGGTGTACTCCCGCACTACAGAGGGTGAAAACTCGACAATATACGTGAGTATATCTATGGAGGCAGTCTTGGTCTTCTGGTCATCCATAGCCAAGGTGATTTCCAGCGCAGGCAATATCCCCAGAGTTGTCAAAGTTTTATAAAACGACTCTTTAGCTTGGGGTTGCAAATTTTGCGAGTAATTACAAAACTCTTTTAAAAACAGTACCAAGTCCCTTCTTTTAAAATCAGGTGTGTTTAAATCAGTTAACATAGTAAACAGTTCCGTCAAAAACTTTTCATCCTCCTGGACCAAGGATACTATTTCGACTTTGTTAAAAAATATAAAACTGCTTAGTGTTGATAACATGTTCTCCTCGAAAACGGAAGGCGTTGGAAGGACCACGTCTTGTATATACTGAACACGGAAAGTTTGATGAATTTTTGACAGCAATTCGGCATTCTTTATGGGAATGGCTTCTCTGAACTTGGCCTGCTGCCGTAAATATTCTCGATGCCTTTTAGGTGATGGAGATGCAGGATCGTATTCTAAACAACCCACGACATCGAAGATTATTTCATCACTAAACATAACCTCAAACAAAACATTTTTATTTAGTAGAAATATATTTTTGAATATGTCGTATAAATGGTGTAACCCTTCTGTATTCTCTAAATCTTCACACATGTGAAACAAATTAATAAGTTTTCGTATATAACTTTCACTTTCTATAGCAGCAGCCAACTTTTCTTTCCTCATCGGGGAACTTAAACAATTGCTTATTAATTCACTTATATCTTCTAAACGACTAAGTTCACAACTCGGTAATTCAATTGGTGGAGCAGAATCTGACATGTCATCAAACCGCTCATCTTCAGATTCTTCAACAATATCTTGTGTAATTTCGACAGAAGGATCCTTACCTTGAACCTGACAAATTTTTTCCCAAATTTCATCACAACCTAATTTTTCCTGAAAACTTAATGCTAAATCAAAATTGTCACCTTCTGACCACACAATTAAAGTATCTTGTTGTTTTTGGTAGGCAGTGTCTGGTTGAATTTTAGATTCTAACAGTAGCGACCCATCACTTTCTGCACGCACAAGTAATGATATTCCTTTTAATCGATCCACATATGATGAAGAAACATGACCCGTACCCCTATCGTCCCATTGTCTATCCGCATTTAATGCATAAAGTTTTACTCTTCTTCTTGTATCAGTCATGATTGTAATTTTCTAATCCTTTTCAGTATACTGGCAAATTTCCCACATTCCGCCTGCAATAAAAAATATAAAATTTGACATAATATAATCATAAACATAACATTAATGTCAACTTAATTACTTAATCCCAATAATCTTTGGAACTTACTTCTTCGTTAAAATTTAATAACAGATCTCTAACCAGAATAATTTACAGAAAAACCCGTTAATTACAATTTATATATCACAACCTTTGTATGAAAATTTTACTAATTTACTAAATGCAAACACGCTTATCCAAAGTACACAGTGCACATTAAGTAAATAGACATATACCATCTCAGCCTCATTAGAAACATTGAGATTTTTCTAATATGACAAACTGTGTTTAACTTTTACTTTCCTAGTAAGATATTTTTGACTCATTTTCGTAAACGGACACAACACTAATCATCGCCATATTGAATTCACAACAACGCTCAAATGAAGTTCACAAGGGCAAACGCAAGGGCACTGCGCATGTTAAAGCGCCAATTTTAAATTTATATTTCGGCTGTGATATAATTTCTATGTACCTCTAATTGTAAGCTTTAAATAAAATGGTTTCACTAACTTTTTGATGATACGCATTTTGTATTTGGTAATTAATATAATTCTGGATAGGTATTTAAGGGCTTTTATATTTTTAATTCTTATGAATTCCGGGTACAGTATCTGATACCACTTCAAATGGAGACAATTCCACAAATAGCATAATCATAATATGCTTTATGCCCACCTCCCTTTAATGACATGACTTATTTGCAACAGGTGATGATAATATACTTACTGGTCAAAAAAAGCCATTAGTTTTATAAAGCTCTGTATATCTAATAAAAAAAGAAATTTGTAACTAGGTACCTAAAGCTAAGTTTATACATTTAAATACCTATCTAGTGTAACAGTCAAAATACAACATATAGGTATATTTTTTTTTGTTTTAAAAAGAAGTTTTCTAGGTGACGATGGTATATAAAATTTAGCATTTTGTTTCACACAATTAAATCATTCTGTTTTAAATATTGAATTTAGTTGGATTGTTGAATTTGAAAATCCCGCTCTAACGTCAAACTTTCCTTTTATAGGATGACATCAAGGACAGGGTAGGCTCTAGACTATTATAGGTCCAAATCACCATAACTATTTATACTCCGCGGTCGAAATTATAGAGAGTGACTAAGACATAATATAAAAACATTATTACCATAATGCGTATAAAATATAAAATGATTTTTATACGGTTCAATATCATATATCTTTGTGCCGCTCGCTACGCACATCGATAGAATCTATAATCGTCTAGAGACCGAGTTACACTGAACGTCGATCTATATTCTATCTCTCTTTTGCACTTGGTAGGGAATAGGGAAATGCTTTTTTAGTGGGTGTAAACGGACTTGATTTAACCCGTCCTGAGAAACGTCATAGCATAAGCGTAGACGAGGGGTCTAATTCCATGGCTATAATAAATTTATAAATTAAAAAAACACAATTGGGACGTTTTAAAATGTGGTATTTCTCGTCCTGGTGGTTCGACGATCGAATTTTGGAAACATCGGCGATTTTGTGCATCTTCTCGGCCATGTCGGAGGTGTACGACTTCGTTCGTGTGCCTGCCGACATCGATGCGGTCTCCGGAGCCATTACATATTGATCGCGCCGTCTGCGAAGCTTCATGCGGAATCTTCGAAACATACCCAATTTTGTATATTATCTCTTAATGATGTTGGATGCGCGCAGCGTTCGCCTGAGTGTTTGCTTGCACCGACATGACGACGTAGCGGGCTCTGGCGCGATGGGAGGCCGATTGCGTCGTCTGCGGCATTTCGCGTGGTATGAACGTCCGCAAATTTTTCAAATGTAGTGCGAATCCGTTTTTTCAGTTTGTGGAGCTGTAACGAATATTGTGGATGCTGATTTTATGCGGATTGACAAGTGCATTGGAAACATATTAAGCAAGTTCGCTCGCCTTACATTCTACGACATTATCTCTGACCTACATTACATAAGAAACGCGCAGACATGCACGAAAATGCCTATACTCCGCGGTCGAAATTATAGAAAGTTAGTCAGACATAATATAAAAACACTATTACCATAATGCGTATAAAATATAAAATGATTTTTATACGGTTCAATATTATTTATCTTTGTGCCGCTCGCTACGCACATCGATAGAATCTATAATCGTCTAGAGACCGAGTTACACTGAACGTCGATCTATATTCTATCTCTGTCTTTTGCACTTGGTAGGGAATAGGAAAATGCTTTTTTAGTGGGTGTAAACGGACTTGATTTAACCCGTCCTGAGAAACGTCATAGCATAAGCGTAGACGAGGGGTCTAATTCCATGGCTATAATAAATTTATAAATTAAAAAAACACAATTGGGACGTTTTAAAATGCTGTAATAATTAAAATGGATCAAAGTGCCTGTTATAGCAAACCGTAAAAAATATTAGATGTTATGTTTTATTATCTTTTTTCATTATTTTCTATATCTTGTTGCCTTTTACGCAGACACGCCAATGGATTTTCGTTCCCGGCACGCTTCATCC
>NW_019416856.1:193039-198437 GCF_000390285.2 Anoplophora glabripennis
TGTTTTTTTATGGAATATACAAGTCTCTCTTCTAATTGCAGTCAATATTTAAATACTGCATACAATTTATCCTCTCTTTATAATTTATCTAGTGAGTGTTGGTTTTTTATGACATTATTTCTGTAACGAAATTGAAATGGTTATGAAATGAAATTTAAATTATTTGAACTTTTGGGGTTTTGTAACTTCAATATTAAATCTTATTTAAAGTGAAACAGCTAATTTCTTTGCAGCCATAATAGTCACATTTGGTCAGATGAAACACACTACTACCCGCACACTACTCGTCGGTGGTATAGCTTTCAGAGGAGATTCGGTGTCAATGTCAATGGCGATCGTTTAATTGGGCCGCATTTTCTACCTGAACATCTGAATGGGCCGCGTTACTAATTTTTAGTAGAATTGTTTGAAAACCTTCCCCTTCGGGCTTACAGCAAATGTTGTTAAAATATTAAAATTATGATGCTAATAAAAACTGATTTTTGGCAAGGCATGCTCAGACCTCGAGGTTCTTGCTGGGCAACAATAACAATTTAATATGTTGATTGCATAAATAAAAAATAATTTATAGCATTTTAAATTATTATTGGTTGACGTGAGCAAAACCGTTTATTTATTGTCTTTATATGAGCGAAAATATATAAATATGGCAACGTTGCATCTAGGGCGCGTTGTTCATAGGTTCATATCGTAGCCGTGCATAATATTGTGACGTCAGCCGGTCAGTAACAGCCTGAAAAGGGGGTTAAATAATGATTTGAAAATATTTTTTTTCAGCTTAAATATGCATTTAAATTTTTTTTTAATCACGCCATCGTATTATACTCATTTTTCTCTATCTGTTCTTAAAATTAATGACATTATGACTGAATCACCCTGTATAAATAAAATTAAAGTAAAACCCTACGAGCTTTTTTAGAAGCAAAATCGTGTATTATATTTGATATGTCTAAGTTTTGACAAATTTCATATTCAATTGAAATAGTGGCAAGGTTTGTCAATCTTTCTTGGGACATAGTAGACGGTAAGAAATTTTTAATGAGTTTTAATTTACTAAAACTCCTTTCCCCAAAGTCAACTGTCACAGGTAATGTAAGAAATATTTTTAGAGCTACGGCTAAATTAGGAAAACAAGAGGTAAGATCATTGGTGATTATTAGAGAGCGGACAATGTGTGTCTTTAACCCGAAGAATAGGTCAAATTTTGGTAGAGATGTGTACGCGTTCAAAAACGTATTTGTGTATAAACTATGCAAAATATAATTATTATGTATAGCAAATATATCGTATTATCCTCGCGAAGATTTGTACCCTTTATTTAAAATCCATAAATATAAGGACCCTCTTGGCCCTCTCGTCTAGAAAGAATTAAATAATTGTAGACTGATTGAATTGTTAAATAACATGTGTTTCCTCCATACGCGGTTGTATACTTATATCACAGGTGATATTTATGTATATAGGTTAATTTGAAAGCAGCGATTTTGGTTTTTTGTTATCAAAATTAGTGTTGCCGTCTAATAGTTTTACTTTTTCCTTTTTGGTTATTTTACGACGGGCTATTTCTGCTACTATATGGCTATACAAACACTAAACTTACGCCAGGAAACGAGCAACCTCCACCCTGGAAATTTTGCCGAACTCCCACTTTGTCGTAGGGTAGAAATTTCTTAGACTTGCGACTTGCCTAACTAACATTGCATGATGCTGTGATAGCATTTTGCTGATACTCCCCGTATGTTAATATATTAATTCCTTCATTATTACCACTTTGAATGAGCAGATTGGAATACTGTAGTGCATTGTGTAAAACCTAAATCACCATTACTTTATAATACAACACGTCATGCGTAAGTTGCCGATATATGTAAAACAAAAATAAAATAAAAAGGGGAATTCCAACAATTTTTATTAACTCTCAGCTGTTAGTATAAGCTTAAAGAAGACAGGTATAAGAAATAAACATGGGCGGAGCCAGAGGGAACAGGGCTCACGTCCTCCTTCCTCCCATTCTTGCTGCATGATGCAAGTTTCAAAAATTGCATTATTATTACACTAAATTCCTCGGTTTAACTAGGTATTATTCTTGGTATTTCTGAAACCATGATTTCACATACCCATTTCAATTTGTTCAATAAATTATCTCTCGACCCCCTCCCCTCCGTTGGAAAATTCCTGGCTACCTACGCCCATGGAAACCAATCTTACGAGAAGATGTATAGTAGGATCATATTCGATTCAAAGTAATAAATCATTGCCTATCAAGGGATCCAGTGCCATACGCTTTTAAGGGTTTTATAAATTGAATAATTTCTTTATACATTATGAAGGGATGAAGGGATCAGTTCACGTCTGACACCCATGTTCTTACAAAAATTTCTTTATACTCATAAACTATTTATTGTAAATGTAATTTATGATAAATCCAATTTGTTTTTTTAAATTCCACATATGTACTACATTTTACCTCTGTACGCGCCACTGTTGTTTACTTGTTTTTTGGGAGCGCTCTCTGATTTACAATCAAGTTCGCCAGGTTAGTATTTGACGTATAACCGACCACTTCGTACACTCGATGCACCTGGGCGACTACAGCTACTACCAGAACACAGTGCGTATGTAGCGGTATTTCAGATTTAACATTCAATTTCATTTTAAATTTGAAATGGTTAATCTTACGCCTCCTAAAAATGATGTCACGATTTTCCTTTGGTAAAAGACCGACAACTTTTTGCTCGGCTTTGCATCGAATACGATCCTACTAATAGGTAGGTAGGATTTTTGCTTGAGGTAAGCCTTAGCCCATGAATCTAATCCAACCAAAAATATATTATTGGATCGTTTTTTTTCTGAGGAGGGCACCAGATGCTCTTTAGGGGGGCCATGCCGATCCCTTTTATGTATTTAACTATATAACTATAATGAAACTGAAATATGTAAATAAATAATTTTAAACTCTTGAATTAAGTATTGTATTTTCTGAATAAATAGTAAAATTAAAATAATATGACTAGTCCGAATTGATAAATAATATACCAAGCAAATAAAATAAAAACATTAGATTTAAAGTCTTTTTTGTAATTTCTACTGGCAACATGAAAGCTAGGAAAGATTCTTCCAACTATAGGAACGTTGCACGTAAAGTTTCTGTTGCAAATCCCGACTTTTCCATATTTTAAACAATATTCACCGGCATTGGTTTCCCTAAAGTATAATTCAACACAGTGGGATCCGTCACAGAATGTTTTACAGTATCCAAACGTGTCGTTCTTTCTTGCTCTCGAGTTACCAAATAAGTTCAGAATCGTTATTAATGACCGGTTATACGGGATTAAGTTTTCAGAAGCTACAACTGATGGAACGCAGGAACCATTAAATAAGCAGCAAGTTTTGCATTTATTTCGGATAATGCTCGCAGGGCACTCGCATTCAGTTAAGGAAATTCTGGTGCACTCTTCACTGCTGCATACATCACTTGTGCATTCCCCTCCAACGCCGCAACTACAGAATTCCGAGTCTCGGCATGGGCAGTTCTTTTCGAAATTACGACAGTCCTAGAACATTACATCCAATGAAATATAGAAATATAACGCTAGAACCAGTAGCCAAACTCGTTCTAGTGGATCCACACACTGTTTTGTGGTTTTTACCACAAAACATATAATACAGATTTAACTTTAAAATATTTTTAGCTGTTAAAACCTCATAGGTATGCTACAGAGTCTGGGCTTAGTTTATTTTTACTAGGTACTTGTACTCTATGCTATGTAACACTCTATGTAAGAGCGGCTCTTCAAGGCGCGAGATCGCCTATAATCAAGCTGTCATTGGCTACATTCACATACACAACTAAATTTTACAGTTCAATACCAGTAATCGCGCAATCGAATGTAAAAAACCATAAAAAAATGGTATTCGATTATACATCCGTCGGTTACTTATCGCTATTTTCACTGTTGCTCATCGATGATGCTGCTCACGCACAGTGGTCGGAATTCCAAAAGAGCTGGACAAAAGTCGAAATTTCAAAGTTGTTGGTTTGCGTTAATACTTCAGAATATTTTGGAGAAGGAGACACTGCGTAGTTCTTTAAACGTACAGAGAGCTGGCCCATGTATATAGACCACAGCAACTATCGGAAGTATGCTGTGACACATTAGCATATTCCACTTGCCACTGACCCCTCGAAAAGCAGTAAATTGAAAATATGTGCAAATTTTTACTAGAGTACGAATCATTGTGTGCAATAGGGATGGTGTTCCTGGAGTAGAATACATTTGCTCATTTTTCGAAAGTTGCATGTTTTTATTGTTTTAACACAAACGTCTTGCATTTTCCATTGATTTCAAATCACATCAAACATAAATTATCGAAACAGTTGTGATCCCAGGAGATCTTGTACTATTAAAAGTTGAAAAATGCGTACAGGAGTGTCAAGTTCATACATCAAAAGAGAAAACTTCCGAATTTTTCTGAATTCGGGTTCTAAGTCATTTTTTGTGCCTCCATGTATAGCCGGTTTACTATTGTAAGAGGCCACAGACCACCTATAGTAGGATCATATACGATGCAAAGTAGAGCAAAAAATTGTCGGCGGTTTTATCAAAGGAAAATCGTGTCATCATTTTTAGGAGGCGTAAGATAAATCATTTCAAATTTAAAATGAAATTCAATGTAAAATCTGAAATACCGCTGCATACGCACTGTGTTCTGGTAGTAGCTGTAGTCGCCCAGGTGCATGGAGTGTACGAACTGGTCGGTTATACGTCAAANGTTATAGCAAACCGTAAAAAATATTAGATGTTATGTTTTATTATCTTTTTTCAATATTTTCTATATCTTGTTGCCTTTTACGCAGACACGCCAATGGATTTTCGTTCCCGGCACGCTTCATCTCCCTTACTAGTCCAAAAGCTAGCGATGAATCACTCTCTATAATTTCGACCGCGGAGTATAGTAAAACACTTTTTGCCAAATCAGTATTTTGTGAATATACAATGGTACTTACGTACAGTGCCGTTCCTGGATCTTCTGCCGCCCCGTGCAAAAAATTAATTGCCGCCCTACTCTTGATTGAAATTTTGAAAAATACTGGTTTGAGTGTCACGTCAAAAATCGACACCCCATCATTTTGTGATATTTGATAAGGAACCTTTCATGAAACAAAATTATTTAAAAAAATAAATAAAAACCATATTGTATTTAGATTCATATTTATTTACATGCGATAAAAAACAAACTTAAAAATAAATACACAACCGAAAAATCACAAAAATAAAATAAGTCTATAATATAATATCTAATAATATAATAAATATATAAATAAAATTAAAGTAAAACCCTACGAGCTTTTTTAGAAGCAAAATCGTCTATTATATTTGATATGTCTAAGTTTTGA
>NW_019416856.1:204103-218645 GCF_000390285.2 Anoplophora glabripennis
TACGGTTCAATATTATTTATCTTTGTGCCGCTCGCTACCCACATCGATAGAATCTATAATCGTCTAGAGACCGAGTTACACTGAACGTCGATCTATATTCTATCTCTGCCTTTTGCACTTGGTAGGGAATAGGGAAATGCTTTTTTAGTGGGTGTAAACGGACTTGATTTAACCCGTCCTGAGAAACGTCATAGCATAAGCGTAGACGAGGGGTCTAATTCCATGGCTATAATAAATTTATAAATTAAAAAAACACAATTGGGACGTTTTAAAATGCTGTAGGTAATAATTAAAATAGATCAAAGTGCCTGTTATAGCAAACCGTGAAAAATATTAGATGTTATGTTTTATTATCTTTTTTCATTATTTTATATATCTTGTTGCCTTTTACGCAGACACGCCAATGGATTTTCGTTCCCGGCACGCTTCATCTCCCTTACTAGTCCAAAAGCTAGCGATGAATCACTCTCTATAATTTCAACCGTGGAGNAAAATTAATAAAATATTTTTTTCAATTGAAAAAATCGCAAACAAAACTAATTTCAAATTCATGTTCAATACCCTGGAAACGGAGAGTTGACAAAATGTGATTAGAAAAAATCAGAGAGTTTTGTGACCAAAAAAATAATTAGCAAGTACATTATAGTATATATTGGCGGTTTTGTAATAACAAGTTCTCTAATAAAGCCAATAAAATATAAAGACTGTGTAAATAGTTTTACCTACGACCACTACTGTAAGTACTTAAAAACACACTGTCTGCAATCAATGTAAGATTCCTATTACGTACGGTAAAAAAACGCACAGTTTTCCTAGCAACGGCCAATACAATACTGTTTGTATTGACCCTTGCTAGGCGGTTACTAGGAAAACTACGATTTTTTTACCAAGCTGTGCGATTTTTTTACCGTACGACGTAATAGGAATCTTGCATTGATCGCAGACGGTATGTTTTTAAGTATTTAAAGTAGTGGTCGTAGGTAAAGTATAGTACGTAATACGTGGTGTAATGCAATTACGCACTCGCCGCTACGCGGCGTCGTGCGTAACTTTTCCATTCGTGCGTAAAATGCTTTTTACAACACTTATTACGTAATATACTATAATGTCAAATACAGTATTCGTACAGTCAATTAATTTTTATTAAAGATCGTGGTTGTTTGAGGTATTGATCTCGAGATGTCGTAGTAATATGCCAGGAAACAGAAAAATTTATAAATTTTTTTAATAATGATGAAAGCAGAACACCTAGGTTACAGAAAAATAAAATTGTTTATCATGTATTAAAAAACTTTCTGAATGCGAACATATTTGAAAATTTGCATTAACATCAATTTAATAATTTGCCTAACAATTGTAATCATTTAATAGAACTTGTAAGGGCTGAATGTGAAAAGTATATCGATGTACGAATAAATCATGAAGTCAAATTATTTAATTCGGTAAAATCTACGAAAAGGCAAATATTAAATAAATTAATAAATATTATTTAGAGGACAATAAATATATTTAAATTATTTTGTAGTTTTATTTAATATGACACTAAAATATACTATTTTCTGAATTACAAACTTAAAATTGAATATTTGTCATAAGATGCAATATAATGTTTAATATGTAATAAAAATATTACTTAATCCGGATCTGCTTAAAGATGCGCGCGATCAGATTGCCTTCCACACTCCACTTCCCCGGATTTTGCATTCACTGGTACCCGTGCATTGGAATTAGATACGGCCAGTCTAGGTGGTCTGTGGTAAGAGGCCTATACAATAGCTAGCGTTTTAGTGCCTCATTGCGTTCCAAACCAGCGTTTCTAATTCAATTTTTTTTTTATGAACATGCACCTTTTTCGTGTGCCATTTTTCATATTTTTACAAGGTGTTATTTAACTTGCCTTGTTAGTATGGGTCAAATCTTGCATCTGAATTTAAAACAGTTATCTTCAACCGATTGAGCTAAAATTTTGACAGATTTAGTTTGGATGACAATGCATGGTTAGCTAAGTGACGTCATTCTAAATCCAATATGGCGAACTCCAAAAAGATGGCGACCAGTTATTTTTTTAAGTACCCCCACGATATGGGTATCAAATGAAAGGGTTTGCTGAGAAGAATACGAAAATAAAATGACGTCACTAAAAACTTGTTTTTAAAAAAAAGTTGTATACATGAATTTATCTAAGATCTTTCAATTCATAATTTATCATTTTCGACAGAACCAGGCACCAGTAAAATTACGTGAACGAAAAAAGAAATTTTTCGATTATTTAAAGGAAAATTTCACGAAAATTTAGAAACGCAAATCGTCATTTTAGATCAACATTTTTTAAAAAGGTGCAAGATAGATGAAAATGTGAAAAGCTTTTCAACCGAAGCTATGGTGATAATGTTTTCATGCTCTGACGGTTATGTGACGATGCGAATGACTTATATGTATTGGAATAAGCTAAATAATTGGAATAATCTTTATAACAAGGATAAGCTTCAATAGTATTTAGAAGTTGTTTCGTTCGAAATAATGAATTCATTCCAAATACATGCCTTTATATCAGACATATTTACCTTTCGTACTTTACGCGACCCCAATACCAGAAGCACTCAAAATTTCAATAAGATTAAATAAATTAACGTGATATATCGGCGATTCTGTGTCAGCCGTCTTGAATTTGAGATTTTTGACTGCAAATTCAGTTTTAGCGACCTGAAAAACATAAAGTTCCCACTTTTGGTGATGACCTTTTTGGACTTTTGTCCAGCTTTTTCGGATTTCCAACCACTGTGCGACATGATTTTCTGAATGCAACCATTGTTTTGGTTTGAACATTGTTTATTTATAGAACTATATAAACATAAACAATGGTTTGACACAACCACAACCAAGGTGAATTTCAAGTGTCGTCTTGCCACCTGACAAATTGGTTTAAGAGATGAACTCTCCTAATTTCACGCCATGAGAAAACCTCATAACATAACAAGGAAAAGAGAGAAGTGTAACAACGTCTAGTAAACAATTAAAAATTGAGAAAGTAAAAAAGTGAACTGATTACGACTCTGTTACTAACCGCGTGCCCCGAACTCTAAACTTATTAGTCTTTTACATTTTATAGAAATAAAACCATATTATGTATGTACCAGATTATGATTAAGCAGATTTTTATATCTGCAGTTTAAAGTGCAGCATATTCCTTGAGAGGGATGGCAGTCGATTCCAACTTGTTTATTTACGTTGCAAGAGTCTTCTCGATCTCTAGGAGTACAACACGGATCTAATATTTTGCAATCCCATGTTGTGCCACAGTCACAGGTTTCATTTCCCTCGATGATTCCTGAAATGATGAAACATCGGGATAAACTAAAAATGTAAATTTGATATTGCAGTTTACACAGATATATGATACAAAAGGCACATTTAAATTAACAAACAGGGTGTTCTACTGTTTAAGGACAAACCACCAATTTTTATAATTACCGTTTCCACAAAATGGACTTTCATAATTCTGCAAGCAGTGCCCTCTACTTATTACAGTTTTCATGATTAATCTTTTACTACAACTGGAGAAAGTAAAATGTTTTCTTGTAATATCGACTGGCGTATATACTTCCATAAGATGCCCCATACATTCTTGAGAAAGATCATGGTAACTGCCAAAACTATGTCCAAGTTCGTGAGCCACACAAAAGTTAACAAGAAATTGGGGCATCGCATGTCCTAAACGGAAATTGAATTTGTTTAATTATTAAGGAGAAACAGCAGCAAACATACGGTAAAGTATATACAAGTTGTTACAAAAAATCATTATCAAACTTGGAAGTTGGAAGGAATATTCTACAGCACAAAACAAAATTTTAGAGAAGGTCAGAGGGCCTTTCGATTTGGTAAAAATGGTAGCTATAGTAGCTAATAGCAACTTAGAGTTACTCTGAACTGATATTAGTTGCTAATAGGTACTATTTTTTGTCAAAACGAAAGCCCCAGAATGGTTTAAGACACTAATTCAAAAGAAAATCATATAAAATATGTGTCAAAAATTTGACATTGTTTTATTGACAAAGAAAGTAAGTTGTCAGTGTCAGTGTGTGTATACACTAAAGTTAGTGTATGGAGAAGCTGCGCATTACCTTTTGCTTCTCAGAAGAGGTCATGCGCGTGCAGCTGTTCGATAGATGATCATGGGCGTAGCTACAATTTTTGCTTGGGGCCCTGCACACCCCTGCCCCCCTAGCTACGCCCATGTAGATGATATGTAGATGATTACACTACAGCACGTTTATTGGTGTTGGCCAAGTGATTCATTTAAAACGCGCAGAAACTCTGGGCGATATCGAACTATACTGTAAAAAAAATTCTTAGTATGGTTGAAAAAAGTTCCTCACCACACAACGCATGTCATATGCGAGTGTGGGGAACTTTACGAGACCAGTCACTGTATCCAAAATTGTGCTAGCAGTGTAAACTTCTGTTTTAATAACTAAATATTTCAATGGACGAAATCAACTGGCATATTTGGACAGATCAAAATCCAAAAGTAAGACACCATCGGTTTTCGATAAACTTGTAGTTACAACAGCGCATCATATTTATGATTTCTAACTGAAGATCTACCACTTTTGTTAAAAAATGTACCATTAAGTGTACGACAAAATATTGTTTTCTCCATGATGGGGCGCATTTTGCTCATGCAAATATAGTTGACACCGAATAGAGGCAAATTGCAATTAAACTTGCAACAGCCCTGGGATATTTGAGCGAATACAATACTGCTAAATAGATTATTACTGTAAGCGTTTATAAACCTATGTTTATTGTTTATAGATTTTTTTCTTGTTTTATGCTATAGAATACTCTCTTCAAGTTTGATGGTGATTTTTTGTTACACCCTGTATGTAGGGTGTATTCTTTTTAAACGTACTAATTGAATTGAATCACAGTTGATAGAAGACTTCATTTTGAACTTCATTTTATTGAAGTCATCAATAATTTCCTAACCGAGACAACAGTGTCGAATATCATTTTTTTAACCTTTTTTGTGATATCTAAATAAGTAACTAACGCAACCATATTAGATATGTCTTGTAGCGACAATGTTCTTTAAAAATGACCTACAAACTATTCATATTCATACAACCACCAGTGGCGTAGTAGTCAGTGTTCCTTTTTCCTATTTCGTTTTTGAAGTTTCATGACATTTTTCAAACCGCTGATTAACTGTAAACGGAAAGCTGCTCTTGCAAATAAAGTGCACATAAAATTACACAAAATTGTAGTTGATTCAGACAGATCTAGTAAACGATGGACTTGTTTGGTGATCTTTAGTTGTTAGTAAGTCACAAATAAATAACTGTCAGTACCATTGTAAGTAATAAAACGGATAGGCGGAGGAGGTCCTGTATCATGACTTCAACGTTTACCCGACATTAATCCCCTTGAATCTACTTTAATTTCTGCTTACGACTATATATTGTTCTGTAGTTACAGTTTGTTTTTCAATGCCTGTTTTCAAATAAATAACGCCATAGCAAAGTCTCTATGGATAGGTATATAATAATTATTACTTTTTCAGTTCAATTAAAATTTTGTGTCATTTTTTGTGTGGGTTTCTCATCATTTCCTCAGAACCCTTTAATTGTATAACAATTTTTCAATAGCTTTTCGTTTAATATTGATTAGTGATGTCAAAAATATCAGAAAGTTTAAAAAAAAAGTTGGTCGTAGAAATTCTATTTAAAAAAGGGTACTGACTACCCGTCTCTACCACGCCACTGGTGGTTGTAGTGACACAAGACATACCCAATTTTGTTTCATTAATACTTGTAATCTAAAATATAAACAACAATTACCACTTTTGAGCCTTCCCATAAGAGCAAGCACATTGGAGTGTCTTTCTGGCATATCTTCAAATGGCCTGTCACAAATACCCCCAAAACGAAATGTAAAGGCCTTTTTATTCGTTGGTTCGGCAGTGTAACTAAGTCCTAATACATTATTCTTAAATATGCGACCTGTAAAAGCTATTCCCAAACAAACTTCGGTCAATAATGTGTACTTCGAAAAATTTTCCAAATATTCTGAACCTAAAAATTCAAAATGCGTGATAAAAATTATTTTTAATAGAGATATGTCAAAGGGATTTGTGTTCAACAGACACATTAGTGTCTACACAGACTATATAGCTTAAGTGAAAAGATATATATTGTCTGTGATACCTATTTGTTAATTATTTATTAAATTCTTGGTTAAAATCATTTAGTCAAAAAATTATAATAGAATAGATTATTAGGTGGTAAGCATTACTCTAGTTCTTCAAAAATCATGTAAAACATTTGTAGTCATTTCATTACTGCTTTCAGATGAATATTGCAAGGAATAATTGATAATTGCAGATCTTATACTGTTTTAATTTTGCCGAAATTCAATTGCCAACGTGAAGGAAATAAAATTAATGTCACGTGGCTTGTAATATTTTATGATGGTTCTGTAAAGAACTCGTTTTTAGAGCGAGATTTTAATTCAACAAAATTGAGTTAAATTTTAGTGTGAATACGACGTCAGTGTTTCTTTCTCATAATAAAAATTTCTATCTCATAAATTTTGTAAAACTCGCTCTGAACAAAGTTACAGGGTCTTTAATTTTTCGTTGTAAAACAATATATGTGATTGTTTATATTGAAAGTAACCATAATTACCATCAACCGCAGACGTTGTATATTTCGGTAATAGGTTCATTGGACTACTTTCAGTTTGCAGGACCACAAAATATTTAATGATAAATCCAATGTTGTCGGGAAATCCATCGCTGTCGAAATCAGTAGATCGAAATATAGCGTTTACTTCTTCTAAAGAACTCAAAACTTGTGCCACGGCTCCTCTCAGGTCACCATTATGAATTAACGTTAAGAAAGAGTTATCGATCAGAATAAATAAAGTACACACTTTGCTGCAAACAAATGGACGAGTTTAACAAAATACGCGCAACAACTTTATGGCAGATGCAGCAGAACTATCTCAAAAACTATATGTATAATACCACAAGGAAATATCTAAAAGTAATGATTCTAACCAATCTAACCTAACTCCATGTTAATAGGGGAATTGTTACATTACCTCAATTAACTCAATCTTGACCCTGGGCAGCAAAATCTTGCACAAGACACTTATACAAGACTGCTGAAATCAGCACCAGGTTTACTGCAAGATTCATTGTGCAATTGTCTTGATCAAAACTTTCAATGGATTTGATTCAGGGCACTTAAGCATAAAGGGGTAAATTAAAGCAAGTGACTATGTTGCAGACTTAAATTAGAATTAAGTAAAATTAAGTAGACTTATACTAATTCACCCCTTTGGACTCAAGTACTTTTGGTTAAGACTGGTGCAAGTATTGTAAAAGTATCTTGCATAAGAAACGATATAAATTTCAGCAATAGACACAAAACAATCTGGCACAATTTGGCTATTTCAAGTAAACTTGAAACAACTTGTATTAGAATTGCACACAATTATTGTGCTACCAAGGGAATTGGACATATTGGACTGTAGTCCAAGCATTCTGTCACGGATTAATGTTAAATTTGCAGAAATTATTACCTGAACAAAAAAAATATGACCGTATAGAAAATTAAATTTTAAATTGAGTTTCTTATTTTTTAAACTCGATCCAAAATGGCGAACATGGTTAAAAAAAAATCGCAAAGTTGCAAAAAACGGTTTTTCTAAAATTACTAAAAAAAATAAAAAATATAGCACGGATTGAAAAATTTTAAATGAGAAAGTTGTAGGTTTTAAAAAGATCTATCGACTGATTTTTTGAAAGTATCGATTGCTTTGTTACTTTTCGTGATATATCGAAAAAACCGTTAAAAATCTTCTCTTTTCTCTTCTTCTATTTACGGGACTATTTTGCTTCTAAGGCGAAAATGACTAAAATATTCGTGTTTAGCTACCCCAGATTAAGTGCAAAAGAATTTTTGTATGTGGTCCAGGGTCCAGAAGCCGAGATATCAAAAATTTTGCAAGCGCGAGCCATTTAGACTCCATGTCATCAGTTTTCAGAGCGAGCGCGCGCCGTTTCCCCCTCAGTGCTTGCACACTTCAGTTTATTACTCAGTTACTATTACAAAAAATCAAGTAAACATATCCTATTTTTTTTTTTTTTTTGAAAATATAAGTATTCAATATTAACCACCAGCAAGCGCATCGCTGTAAAATGTTAATTGCGTCCTCAAAATTTTTTTTAAATAAAAAAATTATCTCGGCTCCAGAAGGTCGTAGAAAAACATTTTTTTTTTAAATTCGTGAAAAAATGTCAGCAGTTTCTTTCTTTAAAAGTCGTTTTCTTAAAATAAAAATTGAAATAGTTATTTGAAAAAAACGTCATCAGTTTTCAGAGCGAGCGTGTGCCGCTTCCCCCTACTTCTCCGTCCGGTCTAGCTGAGGCACTCAGCGCTTGCACGCACATAACACTTTTGCACGCTTCAATTTATTACTCAATTACTAATACACAATGCTAATATTAAAAATCAAGTAAACATATCCTACAATTTTTTTTTTGAAAATATAAGTATTCAATATTAACCTCCATCAAAATCTCTGTAAAATGTTAATTGCGCCCTCAAAATTTTTTTAAATAAAAAAATTATCTCGGCTCCAGAAGGTCGTAGAAAAACACTTTTTTTAAAATTCGTAAAAAAATGTCAGCAGTTTCTTTCTTTAAAAGTCATTTTCATAAAATAAAAATTGAAATAGTTATTTGAAAAAAAAACATACCCAAAACAACTTTTTCAGTCATTTTTTGATCCTTAAAATTCATAAAATTGTCATCATTTTTTAACAGCATGATAATATAACTCTTTACGAAGAAAATAAACCAAAAATCGTTACTGTAGGGCTATCCGCTGAGAAGATCTAGCCAATTTTCGAGAGCGCCTTTTTTTCAAAAAATCGATATATCTCGAAAAATAATTAATATTTTTAAATTTTTCAAAAATGTACTTTTTTGGCTTGCCGCGGGCTATGCTTGCAGTAAATAGCAAATATGGGCACGTAAATGTAAACGAGTTATAGAAGAGAAAAGAGGAGATTTTTAACGGCTTTTTCGATATATCTCGAAAAGTAACAAAGCAATCGATACTTACAAAAAATCAGTCGATAGATCTTTTTAAAACCTACAACATTCCCATTTAAAATTTTTCAATCGGTGCTAAATTTTTTTAGTTATTTTAGAAAAACCGTTTTTTGCAACTTTGCGATTTTTTTTTAACCATATTCGCCATTTTGGATCGTGTTTAAAGAACAAGAAACTCAATTTAAAATTTAATTTTCTATACGGTGATTTTCTATACGGTGATTTTCTATACGGTGATGTTTTTTTTTGTCCAGGTAATAATTTCTGTAAGCTTTTCTCTATAATGCTTGGACTACTGGAATAGAAATAGAACCTGTCAATTCATTATGGCTAAATCAAACAGTAACAAGTTAGTTACAAAAAATGTCGAGATATAGTTTTATTAATAATCTGTAACAAGTAGGTAATAAATTAATCTATCTAAATACGGACGACAAATTTCAATGAAAAATTGTGAGCAAGATAATAAGTTATATTCCAAAAACATGGCTAAGCTATCAGATAAGTCAAAATAAAGGCTGATGCTTGGCCCACAAGTTCACATCCCCCCCTATAAAGGTGGTTTTAAGGCCTACATTGAGTTATCATTCTGTGGTACTACCATCAGTCCTATTTTTAATTTCAATAATATTTAAGTATAGTAGATATAGTTACATTACCCAGCTCCTATTATTTTTCTAAATAGTTCATGTTCACCTCTGGCCGAAAAATCTACAATTTTATTATTAAGAGAACTTTCTCTTCTACTTTGTGCCAAATATGAATTTGTCAAATCTCCTTTGAAAATTACGGCATTGCCTCCCAAATTTCGAAACTTTTGATATATTTTTGGATAATTTCTTAAGTCTTCTACGTAATAAGCAGTAGTGTCTACGAAAATAGTTCCATAAAATGAAGAATTCTTTACATATCCAGAAACAGACGAGTTTTGTTTTGAGAATACGAAACCCTGGACTATATCAAAATACTTTTCATTATTGGTATAATCTTGTGTTATATTATCTTCATAAACAAAAAAATTAGTTTTAGAATCAACTAGCTTGGTATTTTTCAGTTGGAAGAACACTTTATAAACTATATTCTTTTCGAATTTTATATCACAAGTACAGTTTTTTATGTTTCTTTGGAATTTCGTAACACTGGCAAAAGTCATTAAATGTGTAGACGTTACATAGTACTCTGAAAACGGAATTCTATTAACATTGTCACTATACAAATATGATTTGCAAAATTGCACTAAAATAATTATAAAAAAATTTGTCTTAAATATGACATTCTTCTTTGACATTGACATTGGTAATAAAAAATTACTAAATATTACAAAATTATAATCAATTCCCTACTCATACACTTTTTTGTCGTAAACATCTTTAGTATGCTTATTAGCCTTGTTTATGTATTATAAATAAACAAGTTATTAATATTATAGTATTATCGTTGTGTGAGAAATATTTCACTCAAGGGTGTTATTATAAATTATAGTTTAGTTTATGTTAATTAATTTAATTAATTTATTTAGGCAACTCGTATTACATACATGTATTATGAGTTTAAAGCAAGTAAAGCTACCACCCACAAAGCATAGAATATTACCACTTGACTCAGTGGCGTAACCCGGGAGAGGGGGAGGCCAAAGATTCCTAAAGGGACAGGTTCCCTGTTCCCTGACTTTCTACGTACTGGGTATGCCGATCGCATCGCGTAGGTACTTGATAAATGCATCGCGGTCTGTCATAATTTGTGTTGAGCGGAGAGTCTGTACATACAGTAATATGTGCTGTACATGTTTTGTGGTTATGCATTTTGATTTTGGCTATTTTCTGTTGTGATTTTTGAGATATTTTTTGTGATAGCGTCTGAAAACGTTTAGTTCCCTTTTTATGTGATGTTCAAAGTTTTTTTTATATCTACACTATTATTTTAAGTTACCAAATATAAAACCATTTATATACTATAAAAAAACAATATATTATAAATATAAACAACTTTTATAACTAATAAACTAATATTTTCATTTTAAAACCGTTTTGCTGCAAATTTTAAGAATTTTTTTAGCCCCCTCCCCTAGCTTTACATTCTGGTTACGCCACTGCACCTGACTACCTGTTTAACACGTATCATGTAATGTCATATTTGTTATGCAGTGATGCCAGAATGAGAAATTTTTCCCTTGTTCTAGGGAAGAATAGAAATAATTTCTGAAACAAGGAAAAGAAATTTGATTTGATATAATAGAGTTTGTACAAAATAGAAAATTTAGGACTTTAATACATTTTTCATAGATGTAAATCAATTAACTCAGTTACTTTGTTTTTGGTTTCCTTCGCTAAATTTCATAGTTTTGTCTTCTTCTTACGTACTACCATAAATAAGGGTACTAGGTACTTAAAGCAACTTTATAAAACGGATTAGGAATTTTAGACAATTTCTGCTTATCTTTTAGATATTTTCAAGTCTGCACAATCTGGCATCACCGTTTCTTGAGTTTGTTCATGTTATGTTATTTGACATTGTCATTGTCATTTGTCAAAAATTAAGTTAATAAATAAAATACATTTTCCTATACATTCGTGGCATCCACATTCCACATTGCTTTTTAATTGTCTTGAAAAATGAAAAATGAATGATGTAGAGAAAAAGCTAGCAAAGTACAGGGCACAAAAAGAACGTGAGACCAAATACAACAAACTGAAAGTAAATTTTAAAAACAAACTGGCCTCATATTTTACTTCTAGTGAAACAAGTAAGGATAATGAGGTAATAAATAGTCAACTATTACATATCTTCAAGAAATACTACTTTAAACTATAATTATAAATAACACCGATATATAATAACATAAATTTTAGGAATCGACAGAATGTCTTTTGAAGTCAGAATCAGTTGAAAATTTCACTGAAACTATTAAGGACAATTTATCTGATGATTCCTTAAGCGCAGATGATGATCATGTAACCCTAAATTGTTGTACTTATATGGACTGTCTTTATTACATACTCTGTTTTATTTTATGGGTAACAGTCTATGTAATTTTTATAAAGTTACAATTTGGGACAGTTTATTTAATTATATCAGGATTAATAGGCATATACTTAAACACCAGAACGGGACCTAAAACTAAGGGTGAAGTTAGTGCTTATTCTGTTTTTAACAAGGACTGTAAGAGTATAGATGGAACTCTGAATGCTGAGCAATTTGAAAGGGAAATAAGATATGGACCATCTGTTATTCATTAATAGTTTATTTGTTAATGTAAAGATAATTTTAATTAACACAACACTATTACATTTGTTTAAAAAAAATCACTTATTTTGTGAAATAATAAATGCCTCAGCAGTACTAACACTGCACTCGAAATATATATTTTTTTTCTGTGTAAAATTCTTATTTAAGAAATTTTTTTTATTTAATCAAATTTGTGAAAATATAATGCCTAATAAAGTTGTTTTCCATTCTTTTTATATAAATATTTTTTAATAGATGTACCTACCTAAAATAGTCATTTTTCATTTTGAGCAAAGAAAGCCTAAAATCCACATTACTCATTCTGTGTACCTATATAAAACTACCACATATTTTTGAAGCTAACCAAATACTGCTCTATCCAAAGTTGCTTTATTAGTTTCTAGATTAACCAAGTACCGCCATTAATGTTCTTGTTTGCCCAGAAATGGCAGTTTTTCTTATGTCAATTTATGCTATCAGTATTTACCAAAATACTAATAACATTGTAATACTATAAATGGAAATACTGAGATACTGCCTACTGAATTGTTCAAAATATGTGAAAAGTAATTACATAATGATGTATTTGATCTTATATTTGTTTCTAAACAACCAATAACAAGGATTTGAAGCTCAGATTATTATATTATGTTTTCTGGCTCACACTTGCATTTAGTATTTGCCTCACAAAACATATAAAAGATTTGCCTGAATCCACATCACACATCACGTGCATGTGTGATCACGGATCGTTGTAACCACGTGACCATCACCTTTTTGTCTTTGTCTATGACCATCACCAACTATTCCGATTTGGCGTTGATGGAGTGTCACACAAAATATATAATATATGAGTGTCACGTCGCTTTATTGATGGTCACATGGGTTACAAATGTTACAAAGAATCAGTGATCACGCATGCATGTGGATCCAGGCTTATTAGTTTATAGACATCCACATGCACATATTGTAGCTAGGCTAGACATTTTTGCACACGTTTCCGCAGTATTTATTTTATTCGTTCCACACATATAATGATCCACACCTCAGCCAAACCCCTCGTATACGTGATTATCTTGATAATAGTTATTAGTTATAGTGTGTTAGTATACAGGTTCGGAAAGTCCCCATGGTACATCGGCCGTTACGTGCAGGGCCCGAGAACTTATATTTGAAAATATGGGGAAACTGGGAACCACGTGACTTGAGATGGATATACAAGTTGGGCAAAGAGTCTAAAGATTTTGTAGAATAAATTTTGACAATTGCAATTATGAATCATTTCATGTCATTCTGTGTCATTCGTGTTGTCCATATTTATTGTTGGTTAGTTTTGGCGAGTGTTGGTGTGTGTTTTATTTGTGTTTTTAATGTGTTTTATTCGATGATATTTCATTCACATTTATTTATATAACATAATAATGTCTGATCATCATATAATCACATTTTTTTATTAATAATAAAATGTTTTGTTTTTTTGTTTTTTTTTTAATAAAAAAATGTGATCAGAGGTAGGTATAGTTTTTTTTATGGATATCAACACAACGAAAAATTTAAAGTTGCATAATAAATCTCTATTACAAGAATTAATCAAAGATTGGTTTAGTAAAATTATTTACTTGTAATATTTTTTTATTCACCGTGAAAGCTAATACAATATAGAAAGCACTGAAACTCTATAATCATTTTCACTCTTTTTTTTCAAAATATGTACTGAAATTTGAAATTTTTTCAACAAACATTTTAAAAAGTTACAGTATCAAAATTATTTCTTATTTTAAGTAGGAAGACTATTAGAGCATTTAAAAGTGTCTTTAATGCTTGAGTGATTTTAATGCTTTTTATCAAATGTACTTATTTTCTCATGGTGACAAAAAAAATTATCTACGTGAAAATTATTTTACAAAATCAATTTCTGAGTGATCTGTGTAGGGTGAGATTTGTTATGTAATTTTAAATTTAGCGGCGGCAGAATACCTAAAACAAATATTGAGTAGGTAGGTATATAGTTGTAGAGCGTACAACTAGATGGCGCTTGCATCTTTTACCGGCTACAGGTAATTTAACTCACTGTATTACCGATAATTCCTAGAAAAGGAAAGCAATAGAAGTTGGAGAAAGTGTCAACAGTTAGCGCTGTTAATGACCACGAAATCTGTTCAAGTTTCCTATCTATAGTATCATTTATCTAGG
>NW_019416856.1:225524-226306 GCF_000390285.2 Anoplophora glabripennis
AATTTTTTCAACAAACATTTTAAAAAGTTACAGTATCAAAATTATTTCTTATTTTAAGTAGAAAGACTATTAGAGCATTTAAAAGTGTCTTTAATGCTTGAGTGATTTTAATGCTTTTTATCAAATGTACTTATTTTCTCATGGTGACAAAAAAAATTATCTACGTGAAAATTATTTTACAAAATCAATTTCTGAGTGATCTGTGTAGGGTGAGATTTGTTATGTAATTTTAAATTTAGCGGCGGCAGAATACCTAAAACAAATATTGAGTAGGTAGGTATATAGTTGTAGAGCGTACAACTAGATGGCGCTTGCATCTTTTACCGGCTACAGGTAATTTAACTCACTGTATTACCGATAATTCCTAGAAAAGGAAAGCAATAGAAGTTGGAGAAAGTGTCAACAGTTAGCGCTGTTGATGACCACGAAATCTGTTCAAGTTTCCTATCTACTGTATCATTTATCTAGGGTTACGTGAGAGCGAAAAAATAAGTCATAGAAATGCGTGCGATAGACAAGGATGGGTACATTGAAGACGTTTTATAATCTGAATAGTCACTCTCACTTCTAACCCGAAACGGGCGGTGATTATTCTGATTATGACACGGCTTCACTATTCGCGAATGCAGCTAAGAGCTCGCCCTCTGGCGGTGACAAGTGATACTAACGAAACAAGGTAAACAATTCACATTTCTTCTGTGTGTGACATTTCGTTTTGTATTTTATTTAAAACTGTGTTTAGTGTTCGTTTTTTGAACACTGTTATTTTAAGAAAATAGTGT
>NW_019416857.1:0-34130 GCF_000390285.2 Anoplophora glabripennis
ACACTTTCACAAAACACGTGTGCTCTGGTCGGCTGCCCGCTAGGAACTGCGACTTTATACACTTGATTGCTTGTGTATCCTCCTTCATGGCTACCTTGGAAAGTGATTTGGCCAACCTGCAAAATTCCAAATATTTCGAATTTTCACCAACATTTTTAACATTAAAGGAATATTTCACATTGTATTAGCTATATGTGCCTTTGCAAATTTGGTTAATACATCTCTCTCACTTTCGATATTTCAATAACTATGTAGGTATGTTTTCAGCCACGAAAATTGAATAATTCCAAATATTCCGAATTTTCACCCCCAAGAACGACGGTGACAACATTTTTAACATTAAGACGGCGATTTCTGCCACCAGGCCACCAGGGATATTTTGGCGCTAGCATCAATTAAAATTATTAAATTGCAATATATAGCTAGGATAAGAACCTCGCTGTACAGCGGTAGTATAATAAAAAGTCAATGTAAGTATGACTTTTGAACAAAAGGTGTCATAGGCATACCGTGGAATTAATGTCAACTCGTAATACATTTATTAGACCGATCAAAATAACTCATTTAGAAGGGGCTTATAATAAACGAAAAAAGGTATCGATATTTAATTAATATTTTTAAATTTTTCAGAAATGTGCTTTTCTTGGCTTGCCAGGGCCTATCATAGCAATGTTACCATTTTTAACAATATAGCAATACTCTTTTAATTGTTATCATAATGTGATTTACATATACGTTTGGATTTGATAGATTAGCAGTCAGGTAAAAAATGGACCATTGCAAAAAAATAGCCCCGAACACCCTATAAACCTTGCAAAACTTAAACGTATACATTTTAAATTTAAAAGCAAATAGGTACCTACCTATATTTATTAACAAAAACTACTACGAATGTAAATTTAAATGTATTTAACAATTCTATTTGTTCAAACAATCAAAAATTTCAAAATATTTTTGGAAGTCATATGTCGCATAACATAGCCTATCTTTTTATGAATCAAATCTGGGCGGGCTGGCCCATGAATTGTATATAATTCTTTATCTTTGGCATAGATAAATGTTCTTTGGGCTGACGCGCATAAAGTTCTATGGGCAGGGTTGCCAGATAAATTATTATTATCTATCAGGACTAAACATTCTGAAAGAATATTTAAAAATCAGACATAAAAGAGTAACAAAATACAAATTGGACTGCAAAGAAAATATTTCAACGCAGATTCGAATCATAAATTTTAAATTTTATCTTTAAACGAGTGACACTTTATACAAATAATTACTAGTGTCGTATAAAAGTATAAAAATCGTTAGTTGCTATGTGAAATTTTGGCAGCCATTAGCGTACGGTGTCATGTCGCCACAATAATGGCGATAAATCGCTACATTTGGCAACTCTATCTATAGCCAATAGCCAATAAAAAACAAATACGTCACCAAATTCCTTAGTTTATCTTCGTTCAACCGTCATCTCTTTCTGACTCATTGCATATCCTATAAGAAAATAAGAGGCAAATTTAAAATTGTCACTTTTCTTCTACCACGCTCTTTTTAGCATAAAATAATAAATTTAATCAGTTATGATTGTGATTAATTAACAGGTAATTTGGGTCTAAAATGTTACAATATTCTCTTGCCTTCAAAATATAAATTGTGTACAATTTATATGATCTTATTGTATCTGCTTTTGTCTTTAGTTTTTCAAATAACTTACCAAAGTATTTTAATTTATTCTTTATAATAGGCTTCAACATAATTTATTTTTGTACGTACCAACTACAGTTATCATATTTATCCTTTTACAGTTGATGTTCCGAATTAAAAAATTCTAAAGTTTTTACAAGTAAACTATACAGTAGTTTTTAGGCTTGAAAGAGTTTTTTTCGGTGTTCGGAGTTAAATGGAGGAATAAAATGAAAGGAAGAGGAGGAAAAGTTATTCTCGCAGAACTTTTGACATAACATTTAATTTTAAGAAAAATTGTCAGGTTTACAAAAATATTAAAATCACATTTCGATAGATACTGAAAATTTCCAGTCGCTTTTCTAACAATCACAACAGTTTGTTATACAACAATAACAATAAATTTAGTCCTTTTTGAAGTGAATACAATCAGTTAATTAGAAATTTAACATTTAAACTGTATTTTTTAAGTTTTTTTCTAGATGATAAACTTAATAGCTCTGCTTGAAGATCGCGTTCAAAGTTTGAGTCTTCAAAATAAAATTTGTCTTGGTTAGCACTATAAAAATTATTATTGCAAATTGCAACACTACACCTCATTCCTGGCAATAGTTTATATTAAACACTACACCATTAACTTATTAAAAACTATTATCAATAACTAACTAATTACTGCAAAATACCCAAACAACTATGAAAGATTTACTACTTGGAAAAATGCAAAATTACTATACATATAGTTATATGACTAAATAAATAAGACCCGTGAAAAGGATAGGAAGAGCAGAATCACGAATGTACGAGAGCCACCTCACAATGGGCCTGGAAAACACTCCATCGTTAGCACTATTATGTATCGAAAACTGTAATACTAACTTGAACAGAAAAGTAATATTGTTATTAAAACCTATAGAGTTCGCTGAGAAAATTAAAAATTTGATGATATTACATGTATTCTTTCGTGCGGGAGCTGAACAAACTGGTTGCAATCGGTAACTAGCCAATCATAATACAGCATTTTTAAAATTCTTAATCATGATTGGTTCTTTACTGTTGATTTCAATCACTTTGTTCAATACGAAAGAATACGTGTAATGAAAATTAGGTCACAAAGGGGATGTGTTCTGTGAGTAGTTAGTAATGCTGTGGCCACTGTCATTCGTCATTCGTCTAAGAATAATCGAATGAATTTAGATGATCACTCGAGATATCTCGAGAGATTTTCATAATCGATATAATCGATAATTTTCATTCGAGTAGTCCCATCACTAGTTCTGTGGATTAGGTTTGAGGTTATTTCTTCTCTATGTTGTATTAACAGATTAGAAAGTGGTTGTATTATGACTAATTAACTCGTAAGTTACCGTGCTTTTGATAATAATATTGTTTTCTATTTTAGACTAAAATTTATTGTAACGCAAGAAGATAATTATAATTGTTGAATCGTTCATCTGAATTGTCTTAAAGCCGCTTTACAGTCGGCAATTCTTTCTGCAATGACTTGCAGCAAGCCCTTTCACTTGCAATACCTTTCCCGAAATTCTGATTCATGGTTTGTTTTACAGTTGTCAATTCGCAATTGCTATAGAAGTGATACCAACACTTCAAACCGAATTCACACTACACTAAACCTTTTATACAAATATAAAAATTACCACGTAACCATAACCTTTAAAATAAAAATTTCAGTCTCAGATACTTTTACAAGTCAGTCTAATTACAACCATTCTAAAGTGTCAGATAACACATTTGAATTTGATAGTTCTGCCTAGGAACTTTTATATAGGTGGTAGTGGTAACCATACAAATTACTAGTGATGGAAATAATCGAATGAATTAAATAATTGAGAGGTTACCGTTCGAATTAATTTTATAATCGAATGATCATTCGAATGATATATAATCGAAAGTTCACTTTGAAAATTTCCGGTCTATCCCAAATCATATGCGAAACATGTTGACGCTAGGTAAATGAATGACTGTCGCGGATTGGGGCATTTCTTCCATATTTCTTCGTTGCCAGTTGTGGTTCAGTAGCATGTGTTTAAAATGAGTAGTCGCCGCCTAAAGAGGTCCATTGTTTGGGATTTTTTTGAAAAAAAAAAATTATAGAAAACATAATTTGGTATTATTTTCATTCATATGAATTTTTATCCCCGCTAAATAAAGCTCCCATGTAACACCCCCGCGATGCCACTCATAAAATTCCTGCATACCTTTTTTTCTTGTATGTCGGTGCGGTGATATTCGATTGTCTCATCTATCCTCTCGGCCGTCTTATCTCGAGATGTTGTAGCTCGTTAGAACGTTGGAACAATCGAAACATCTGCGCACTCCCTCGAGTAGCGCAGGTGTTAGTAACGCTGTGGCCACTGTCAATACTGTCATTCGTATCCGAATAATCGAATGATTCTATATGACCACTCGAGATATCTCGAGAGATTTTCATAATCGATATAATCGATAATTTTCATTCGAGTAGTCCCATCACTACAAATTACTAAATTATTCCCCAAAATTGCAGAAAAGCTGCAATAAAAATCGAGCAAAACCGATATTCCAAAAGTGCAAGTCTCAGATAAGACAACTTTTGCAATACACTGCTGCTCAGTGCGCATGCCTACGTGCAAGAGACTTGCAACTTGCAGAAAGAATTGCAGACTGTAAAGCGGCTTTTACTGCTTTTGCTTGTTTTACTTTTTAATAGAAAATGTCTGGAATGATCTCACGTTACTGTTGTGCAGTTGTGCACCAAACTGCAAGAATACATATTATTTATATACCACAAATATTTCTTACAGAAATAAAAGCTTTTTCAGAGTTACTGCAGAGTGCGGACAGGAAAATGATTTGGATAGAATGTAAACCAAACCAGATTTTAACTTCATCAACGAAAAATGTTATTTTTGCGAAGACCACTTTGAATTAAAATGTTTTAGAAATAGTAGGAAGAATAGCCTCAACAAAAATGCAGTGCCAACAATATTTAGTGAATCAAATAGTATATCATCACATTTAGATTCTTTTAATAGTAACGTGTTTACTTGAAAACTACTCTAGAGTCAGTTAAACAGTTTGTTAGTGAAACATTAGAAAATGCCGAAATTAATAAATGCCAAACATCAATGTTAGATGATTTTCCAGAACCACCATTTAAAAAACCAAAATACAATTATTTCAAATTGCCATCTCTAAATACCACTGCAAGTACTAGTACTGTTATTGTTAACGATACCATGCCGGATCATTATTTATCTAGGTGACGGATGAAGTAGATTCAAATACTGGTTGTGTAAGTACTTCACATAATACTTCATTTTGTCAAAACTTCACTTGTATGTCGAATAGTAGACAACAAAAAACGGATTTTTGGATTTTTTAATGAATATTAAGTTTCTTTTTAAGTAATGGTAGATACATATGTCTACGTTTCTACTGATATTTGTTACTCATACTATCAGTATTTAAATTTTCTCAGAAAATAATAATCAGTAGTACATGCATCGTACTGATGAGAACCAATATAGTTTGAAACAAATGTATATAACAATATTTTTCATAAAGCGGGGAAAGGTAAATATATGTCTATTTTGTATCACAGTAATCACTATTAATTACTAGTAATTATCTTCTTTTCCTATTTATAACAGAATAAATTTAAGTACATGCATTTAAAAAACAACTGCTTATGCATTTTTTAGTCATTGTTTAAAAAGTGAAAACAATAATAGCCTCTTAATGGATATACTTACTAAAAAAGTCAATCTTTTATACCATTATTGTGTGTAACTTACATGAAATGAAATTCATGTAATTGACTACATAATTTTGTAAAAAAAATCTGGTCAATTTTTACATTAGAACTGATATTTTTTTACAAAGCTTTGTTTTGTAGTCAATGAATATGAATTTTATTCCATATATAAGTTGCACTGTGAATATTATAGAATATTTAAATTTGCCGCCAAGTGCAGCATAATAAAGCGACATCTATTGCACAGTTTTTGAACTACGTTCTCAAACCAAAGATGGTTAGCACGGTCACTGCAGTTTCTGTTTTTTATTCCAGCTGCTATTTGTTCACAGGCCGGATGTAAGATGGCGCCAGTTGCGTCTGGAGCAAGTGATGCTTCCAATGAAAAACAAGGAAATAAACACTTATTTAGTTACTCATATGCATATAGTTAAGTCACAGCTCATATTAAGCTGTGGTTAAGTCGCATGTAAACAAACATAAATCCTAAAGGTTAGACATCTTGTGACGTAGTATGAGATAAGCCACGCCCATAATTTCTGTCTATTACCAGTTGTCTCTGCTACTACTCGCGCCGCCATTATTCCATGGCTAGAAATTGGCCTCAATGATTTAGGATCGAGGGGAATTATCCCTCTTTATCCTGCCTCATCTCGTGTAGGCCTGGACAGCCTTCGTAGGTGGGTCCCATCCGTCGTCTACCCCGAACTCGACCGTCTTTTTTACGGACCGTGAATAACTATTAGAATGAAGCGAGGCGAGCGCCATCTGTTAAAGAGTGTCCAAAGTTGTAAATGTATTTTATTTTCTAACTTCTATGGGGTGTGTAATTTTCAGCTTTCGGCGGTCGGTGAATTCTTGATTTTCAAATATGATGCATTTAAATATTAAACCATTTCTAGACTGGAATTTTGTTAAGGTACCTTCAGAAAACCTCCAATTTCCTAACGACATATTTTAAATATTCGTTTTGATCTAAAAAAGTTTTTAGCCATAAAGTTTCTCAAAAATTTTATTTCTCATAAACTAGCGAATATTTTCTGACCATTACGTCATTAGGGGCACCAACAAATGCCAAACCCTTATACAACTTTTCATTTGCAATAAATTTAGCTCCTTTAAATTTATTATCGTCTTTGAAATAATTTGTTGTTGAAGCCATCTAGTTTCTCTCATCAGAAGTGGCCGTCTTTCGCGTCATATTAGCTATGTCCTATACCAGTTCAGTTTGGTACAACTCGCATTTCGATTTTTTGTTGGAAAAAAACCTTTTTTGTTATCAAAGCCGGAACAGTGTATCGTGGTGGATTTTCAATAAAACAAGCAAGGCAGTTTTTATAAATTTTTATTTTATAATTACAACAAATAAACCTAGCCACCACGGTCACTGCATAAAATCCAAGATATACGCAAGAACCGCAGCCACAAAGCTTATTTCTTAGCCGGACCCTTGGCTGGGGCCTTAGCCGGTGCCTTGGCCGATCCCTTAGCCTTCTTCGGATTGGCCTTATTCTTCAGGATCTGTGCTCTCCTCCTGGCCTGCAACTTGGCCGATCTGATCACCGCGCTCTCCGGAGACAAAGTAATCTTAAAAGAAAATAATCAAAAAAATAGAACAACATAAATCGATACGCTGCAAATTAAAAAAAAAAAATAGAATAATTATTACTTACTCCACGTTTTTTGGCCAACTGCTCGTCCCTCACCAACTGCCTCTTTTCGGCTGTCAAAATAGCCTGACGTTTAAGAACGGCAGCGTACGGATTCAACTTCAATAGGGCTCTGGTATTGTTGAGTGGATTAAGACGACGTACGCGACGAACAACCTTCTTCCTGTTTGAAAAAAAAAAAGGAAATATTGAAAACGTCCCCGATTTGATTCGATGTTATTTTTATGCAATTCAAACGTCAGATGTCAACAGGTAATCATGGAATTATTTTCATAACCCAATGCTCTAAATTTGTTTCATCATGAAAAACTTAGATTACTAAAGATATTAACCATTTTTGAGAATGAGGATTTAAGATAGGATTTTTACGTTTCCGGCACATTGTTTCGTACAAATCTCCCTAACTTTGTTGCAGCAGAATTTGAATTTTCATTATTTTTTATTTATTTGCGGTTGAAAACTATTATTTTGTCTATAGAATGTTTTGATCTAATTATAATACTTGCAAAGCATTTTTTTCATTCTTGACAAAATTAATTTTTTTTTTTTAGATGTACCTAAATCTTATTTTAATAAATTGTGGACTAATATTTTAACTTACTAAAGTAAATTATCACTAAACTGGTAAATAAACAAATCACAATTTAAAACTATAAATAAAAATAGTAATTAGTAGTTTGACATTTCGTTGCATAAATAAGACGGCACAATAAGGGGGATGGTTTCACCGTATAGTCCAATCAATAGGTAGAATAGCTTACAAAAAATATAGTGATATAGGAAAAAAAATTCTAAGAAAGATAGTGTACATATTTCCTGTGGCGCATAAACGGCGATGTTAACCTAAAAAATTCATAAAATTAAAAAAAAACGTTTTTTTTGCTAATAAAAAAACGAACTCCAATCGTAAAAAGTTAAAGGGGAAAGTTGTAACTATTAAAAAAACCTATCAATTCGTATTTTTAACTATATTGATTGCTGAATGATTGATTGATTGAAAAACCGTCAAAAATCGACTTTCTGTTTTTGCAGTATCTCTTGCAAATTAAGGTTTGTTACTTGCTGTAAATGTGCATTAGTAAGTAACAAGTTTCAAATTTTGCAAAAGATACAGCATAAAACAAAAAAGGTCGATTTTTTACGGTTTCTTTGATATATCTCGAAAAGTAATGTAGCAATCAATATATTTAAAAATACGAATCGATAGGTTTTTTTTAATAGTTACAACATTCTCATTTAACTTTTATCGATTAAAGTTCGAGTTTTTTTTATTAGCAAAAACCCGTTTTTTTGACTTTTATGAATTTTTTAGGTTAACTTCGCTGTTTATGCGCAACAGGAAAAAAAATGTCTCTTAAAAATTTTTTTCCTATATCACTATATTTTTAGTAGTAGTTTAGTACTTTATACCGGGTGTTTCAGAGTTGAAATGACAAAAGCCTAGGGGAGATTCCACTCAGCAAAATACATAACAAAGTTCATATAAACCTTTGTCCGCAAGTGTTTCGTTTTTGAGACGCTTTATCTGATTTGAATTAAATTTTTACGGTTTATTAAAACAATTATCATACCTCAACTGGACCAATTAAATTTGATCCAGAATTTTCAGAGGCATACCTAGTGAGCAAGTAGTTTTTTTTATATAGAAAATACAGTTGAACTCGCTTATAACGAGCAGGGGATATAACGAGCACTTGGTTATAACGAGCAAATTGAAATGTCCCTTCCGAATTCCCTATGTAACACGTGTATTTTTGTTCGGCTATAACGAACTCGTATATAACGAGGGCTTGGCTATTACGAGCTTTGATTTTGGTCCCGCGCAACAGTGATCTCGGCTATAACGAGTTATCGTAGAACCAGTTTATACGCACATGACATCAAATGAACGCAAAAAATTGTTATGACTAGTAGAAATAACAACATATCCGATTTTGACGTCTTTGACTTAGTTCAGTACGACATGGTAGACGAAAATCTCGAAGTGGCTGAATTCCCAAATGAAATTCAAATCACACAATTAGCGATTAACCCATCAATAGATGAAGAAAGTGATGAAGAAGAGACGGGAAGCGATGAGGTTACAGTTCCTTCGACACATGAAGCCGTCTCTGCGTTAAAAACCATAGTATCATACGTCGAATTCAAATATCCGGAAAACGAGCAGTTCTTAAATGCCGCTGATCGTTTGCAAAGAAATATCAGTCAGGAGATATTAAGCAAAAGAGTGGTGCAGAAAAATATTACAGAATTTTTTCGTTAATAATAAATGCTATGTAATTGTAATTATGTAGATAAATAATATTATATGTTTGGAAATAAAAATACGAGTGCAATGCAGCTATAATTATGTGTCCAATAATTTTCAGCATAGTTGGCGACGGCGACGTCTATAACGAGCACTCGCGTATAACGAGCAAATTTTGCGTTCCCGTGAATGCTCGCTATAACCGAGTTTTACTGTATCACCCTGTAGTTTTTGTAATATTCAAATAAACGCACTAAAAAAAGTACATTTGTTTCTCTTGACACTTTTTAGTGTCTCGCTTCGTTTTCAAGACCTTGGCATGTCTCTGAACTCCATAAGGAAAAATAACAATGCTTAGGAATTTATCCAAAAAAATATCACAGTGTTTCTTTATCAAAATATAAACAAAACATGAAGTGACATTGTCTCTAAAATGCACAACAAATTCCCTGTTTTCAGAAATACATTTTATTAAATTAATCAGTAGCAATAAAATTACAACGAACGTTCAAACTGACAACCTCCTGCTTCGAAGCGAGACACTATAAAGAGTCAAAAGACATAAATATACTATTTTTAGTGGGTTTATCTGAATATTACATAAAAACTGCAAAAAGAACTACAGGGTGATAAAAAATTGACTTGCTCGCTGGGTACGTCCCTGAAAATTCTGGATTAAATCTAATTGGTGCAGTTGTTGTATGTTAATTGTTTTAATAAACCATAAAAATTTCATTCAAATCGGCTAAAGCATTTTTTTTTAAATACGCAATTAAAAAAAAATTTACACATTGTACCTCGGAAACAAAGCAATTATAGCCCCAAGTTCATATGAACTTTTTTACATATTTTGCTGAACGGAATCTCCTCTAGATTTTTGTCACTTCAACTTTGAAACGCCCTGTATATTCATTCGAAATTTTGAAATGAACATTTTCGAGGATATTACAAAAGTTGCCAAAAGTAATTAAAACAAAGTCAAAAAAAAAACAGGCTAAAACAGATAGATTCTCGAAACGTTAACAACTTTTTTAAAGTGTGCGATGTAGTTATTTTTTTTTTTTTTGTATTTTGTATGTCTGCTTTTTTTCAGTGTGATATTTTTTGGTACATTTCATTAATATTTTAATTTTTTCACGAGTGGCAAAATACCCAAAAAATGTTAGTTTATCATATTTTAAGAGCCCTCTCAAAAAATCAGCTTAAAAAATTTTTTTAGAGAACGCCCAAGATTTTTAAGAATTTCCAAAATCGTCAAAAATTGAATTTTTTAAATTTTTTTTCTCATTATTTTATCATTTTCTAGGTTGAAAAAAAATCTCAATTCTGAAAATTTCAAATCGATATTTTAATTTCTAAAGGTCACTCATAATTATTTTAACTTTAAAAATAGTGTACTTAAAATGTTTTCGAGCCACCTCTAAAAATAAATATCAACGAACTAATAATTTTTTTTTTTTTTGAATTTGACGAACAAAAGAATAGAACTAAATCATGAAACACTTAAATTTTAAAAAATTAAAAAATTATGAATATCTGATACAGTGCGGTAATAAATTTTGCCTCAAGAAATTTTTTAAGTGTCTCGTGATTTATTTCTATTCTTTTGTTCATCAAATTCAATAAAAAAAAATTATTAGTTCATTGATATTTATTTTTAGAGGTCACTCGAAAACATTTTAAGTACACTACTGTGAAAATTAAAATAATTATGAGTGACCTTTAGAAATTAAAATATCGATTTGAAATTTTCAGAATCGAGATTTTTTTCAACCTAGAAAATCATAAAATAACGAGAAAAAAAATTAAAAAAAAATAAATTTTTGGCGATTTTGGAAATTTTTTTGAGCTGATTTTTTGAAAGGACTCTTAAAACATAATAAACCAACATATTTTCACAAGACACGAACAAAATATTCGTTTTTTTTTGACCATCCTAGTGAAGATATTTTTCTAAGAATTAACACATTTTCGAAATTTTTATATTAGTGAATTTTGACATTTTTTTAACCAAAAGGAACATCAAAGGCAACATCAAAAATTAAATTTTTCATTCCTTTGCATCATAATAAGACAGTTTTTCAAATGCTCTTTAAATGAAGATTTTCAAAAATTATCCTCAGAATAGGAAAAACCTAGAACCTTTCGAGAATATTACAAAAATATTGAATTCACTAAAAATTTTTACAACAAAACAAGGCACTGTAAAAAACTACATTGTTCGTTTCTCCGCATTATAATTTTTCAAATTCTCGGTAAATGAAAATTTTTAAGAATTTTTCTGGAAATACAAAAAATCCGCAATATCTTCTCAAAAATGTTACAAAAACAAGGTAATGCCAAAAATTACTCGTGTCATTTATCCACATTATAATTTCTCAAGACAATTTGTTTAATTCTCACTAAATGAAGATATTTTAGGATTTTTGTTGAGAATAATGTTTAAAAACAAATTTTGTAAATTTTTGCGACAAAAAGAGAAAAAACAAAACATGGGAATGCTAAATATTACATATTTCATTCATCTGCATTTGAATTTCTCAAGAAAATTTTTCAAATTCTCTGTAAATCAAGATTATTAAAGATGAGATTAGTTTTGTAAAACCCGTAGTACATTTTTGAGAATACCCCAAAAATACGGTGAATTTGCTAGAATTTTGCAAATTTTTAAACCAAAATGAATCAAAACAAAAAATGACATTAACGGCGATTTTTTAAATTCTCAAGAATTCCCTCCGAGAATAAATTCTCGAGAATTTCCCACCATTAAAAACTACTGCCATCGATACTTACTGTGGACGACGTAGCACGGCTTTGATCTCGTCAGCCTTCAACAATCTGGACAGGTCCGTGTTGGACATTTTAGGTTGGGGTAAATTATACCCCTTCTTCTCGAGGGATGGAGTCTTCCAACTGCCGAACAGTTTGTCCAATCTCTGGAAAGCCGACTCGGTCCAAATGACGAAACGCCCTACGTGACCGCCAGGGGCGAGCTTCAGAAGGTTGAGCTTTTCAACGCTCAATAGGTCGATGCCGGGGATGTTGCGGAAAGCACGGCGCAGACCTTGACACAATACAATAATCAACGTATGACAAATTTTATTTAATTTATAGAATTTACATTAATAGGGACCAAATTTTGTAGGAATATTAACATGTAATATATATTTTTTTAATTTAATAAATGGCCGAGTTATACGTCATTTTTTAAATTGCAGTTAAACTTTTGTCTACGCCGTTACTGGGCTGGCCCAGTTTGATGAAATGTTATTGTTGCCTTTTTAAACCTGAGAGCAAAACTATAATAGAAATTAATTTTTTAAAAACAAATTGCCTTTGTATGACCGACATATTTTCAAAGTTGACATATGCCAATGCAAATGAAATGCTGGAAATTGAAAAAATTTTTGAGTGTTAAAAATGTTAAAATTTAATTTGTATGCTAAAATAAATATTTTTGGTTCCAAAAAAATACAATATAAATAAAAACAGTATAATCCAATAGATTTGCAATATTTTTTTAAATATTTCAAGTTATTAACAAAAAGCATCCTGATGGGATATGACAACAGGGCGTTTAGTGGATAAAAAACATACAGCCAACGTTAATTCAGGGAAATAAATTGGAGAAATATGTCGCTGCTTTATTTTAGTTTCCTGTTTAATGGTTACTGAGTGTTTGTAACAGGCTTGGTAATTTCTCGACTTTGTTTAGTTTTTACTGGAATTGAAATGTTGTTTTACTAAATTTCATTTTATAGAAAAATTTAAAGTGGCATTTGGTGGTGTGGTGTGTTTGTGTATCCTCATTGTTAAATCTGTGTGCTGTTATGAACAAAACATGTTTATGAATCAAGAAATCAAAGGAAATCTAGCAATCAGGTATAAAAATTATGAAAAAAAGGTTAAAAAGAAAACTCATGATGCAACTTGAGAAAACCTTGTTTCTAAAGGTCAAAGGTACCTCCATATAAAGGAGGAGAGCCCCTAAGGCCGGTTTTTGGCCTAATTTATTTTTGGCTGAAAAAATCTGAAAAAAATTTTTTTAGTACCTACTACCCTAAACGGACCAACCCCCTCAACCCTCCTTTCCCCCTCGACCCCCTTAAATGCCGGGAAAACCATCGCTTATTAGAGGAATCTTTAAAGAGCTTGGAGAAGCGAAAGAGATTCAATTCCTTTGAATCTCACATATGAAGAGTTTTTTGGGTCGCTGATCACGAATCTGGTCTCAAAATCTCGAAATTCAAAATGGCGGATGCAATATGGCGGAAAATAAAATTAAAATGTCTTCAAAATCCACGAATTTTTGTGTTGGGGGTTTTTGTCTTTGGGAATCCCATTTGGCGAGTATAAAAAATTGAAATGTCTTCAAAATGCACAAATTGTGTC
Source organism: Anoplophora glabripennis (assembly GCF_000390285.2). Taxonomy (NCBI): domain Eukaryota; kingdom Metazoa; phylum Arthropoda; class Insecta; order Coleoptera; family Cerambycidae; genus Anoplophora; species Anoplophora glabripennis. Next base: position 13,742 of record NW_019416857.1, read on the forward strand.
GAGGGGTTTTTTGGGTCACTAATTACGATTCTGAAGTCAACATATACATACGCATTGATATAATTGTTATCTTTTTCTTTTTTACTTTAGTACTACACAAAAATTCATGCATTTTAAAGACATTTTAATTTTTTTGTCCGCCATATTGAATCAGCCATTTTGAATTTCGTGATTTAGAGTCCCAATTTGTAAGCATAGCCCCAAAAACCCCACATTACAAAGAAATCCATGCATTTTGAAGAAATTTCAATTTTCTTGTCCGCCATATTGGATCCGCCATTTTGAACTTCCTGATGAGACCAGAATCGTGATCAGTGACCAAAAAAATTCTTCATATGTAAGATTCATAGGAATTGAATGTGTTTCACATCTCTAAGCTCTTTAAAGATTCCTCTAAGCGATGGTTTCTTCGGCATTTAAGGGGGAGGAGGGGGAAAGGAGGGTGAGGAAAACAATTCAGTATTGCCTGTAGGCAAAAAAAAAAATTTTCAGACTTTTTCAGCCAAAAACCGGCCTTAGGGGGTCTCCTCCTTTGGCCATAATTCAAAGTTACACTCTACGTATAGAGTGGTTCATGTAGAATTATCATCGGACATTTTTTTAGTGTAAAAGTTACTCGTTATTTTACATTCGCAGAAACTTTTCAAAGTGATTTTTCAGCATTACCCTTAAATTTGAAGCAAAACGTCTCCTACAAAGAAATTTTTCAAATTCAATGACTGAGATATCACACGTTCGAGTTAAAAATATTCAAAGATGGAATGATTTTCAAGATTTGAAAGTAGTAAAATTTCTATACATTCATCATTTGTATAAAATTTAAAATTAAACAACTTTTTATTACCATGTTATGGAGAAGCGAACAGTTTACACAAATCACCCTGTATATTATCCTATTTATAGATATTTTAAAAAACCACAAAACAACTCTTGATTTCACTCACCTTGATCCTTGTGGTAAATGACCAAGGGTCCTCTACGTTGGATGCGTCTTCTATTACGCATCTTACCTTTACCGGCACGGAACCGTTGACTTTTGTAGACCTACAAATGACAATACCATTCTAAAGAGAAAAATGACGGAGGTTCGTTATTGATCGGGGATTACATTAATTATCTCAGCGCTTTTGAAAATAAAAATCATTGTTCTTCATAAACACGGACCAAAAGCAAATCATCACTGAAGTTCGAAAAATATCATTAATGCATTCTATATTACACAAGGGCCCAAGGTAAAAACCCTGAGAAACCTCAAATGTAAAAATACAGCACGATCTACACGAATGATTTTTTTACTGAAAATGTATTTCATGATGTACGTCATTACCTTCTGGATATCGGCCCATGCCTTGATCCTCCTCAAGAACTGCACGGCTTGCTTGGTCTTGTTAAACTCCTGCACCTTATCGGACACGACCAGAGGCAGCTCGGGGATCTGATCGATGACGTGTCCCTTGCTGAGGACAAGGGCCGGGATACCGCTGGCGGCGATGGCAGAAGCGAGAGCGTAGCGACGCTGATTGATGTTGACGCGTCTATGCCACCTACGCCAGGGCTTGGTCGGGGCGAACATACGTCCGCCACGACACATGTTGCCGAAAGCACCCTGACCGGAACGGTGGGTACCACCGCCGCGGACACGGGGAATACGGGCTACGGCACGGCCAGTACCCCAGGACTCGGCAGAGGTCTGGTGGCCTAAGGAGGGACGTCAGAATTATAACGGAATGATAAGCTGACAAAATTATTTTGATTTAAATAAATGTATGCAGTTAAAAGTTGAGTCTTTATTTATTGGATGGTGGCAAAACTGCCAAATAACGAAAAAAAATTAACACTGCCACAAATAAGTAACACCAGACACTATGAAAATCTAATTTAATTATTAAAAAAAATGTCTGATAAACACTGCCCTTTTCTAACATTGTAAAGTCAGAAAGGAACGCCTATAGTCATCAATATTATTTGGCACAATTATGGAACACCCAAACAAATGGAATTTGTAAAAATGTGGACATTATTTTGTGCCAAAACAACCAGTAACATGTACGTCCTAACTCCAAAATTTACTTTTCACACCGACAGTTATTCTCAATAAACAGATTTTAAAAAAATTGATATCTAAGTACTTAAATATAGTTAGTTAAAATATATATACATATTTAAGGTTCACCCTGTATATTTTCACTTACCAGCTTTGTCACTAACACTGTATGGCTGGCGATGGTTCATCGACACCTGCTGGTGGACAAAGTTTACGACATCGGGTCTGATGGGGGCCTTGAATACTGCTGGTAAAGCAACAGTTGTGCCCTTAACTTCCTCAGATTTCTCATTGTACACGCTTACTAAGGGGCGCGCCGCTGACAGCGACTAAATAAAAAGAGTTAATGTGTTTAAACATGGGTAGATGCCTAGTCACAATTAAATCTTATTTAATTACTATATCAGCGCTTTTGAAGGATATAATCACCAAGCTTCAGCAACACGGACCAAAAGCAAATCATCATACAGAAAACAATGAACTTTTATACAAAATATCTATCGATGTATTTAAACAACACACTTTCCGGAATGAGCGAACGTAAAAACTAAACCAAAAATTGTCAATTCCATATGAAATTTTAAGTAATACACGTGGTTAAAATTTCATCGTTTCTATTTACATACTTTACAAAATAATTACTTTCAATTTTCACCAAACATTTACAATTAAAAATGTTTTAACTATTTAAAGATAAAAACTTGTTCAATACGTACCATATTTTGTAATCCTTATAACTAATTCTTACTTTCGTACACACATCAAGCGAACGCAAAGTCCGCCATATAAAAGGAAGTAAATTTTATGTTGCTTTCATTTGGTTCCAAATGAGGCGCTCCAGTCCTTCCTGTATAACGCGAGCGGCAATTTTAAATGTTCACCTATTCAAAATTTTTTACTTTCACCATTGAATTTATAGAAACTCAAGGCTTTCACTTCGTAAAGAAATGTTGCATTAAAGTATTTTATAAAACGGAAGTCTAGTGAAAGATTTATACATCTGGTATGTGTTGATTTACTTTGTAGGTATGATGTATATGTTTATTCACATTATTCATTATTCCTTAAATATTCAAGTTTGAATTGTAATCCAAATATGGCATTATTGTAGCTGTACTCTAAAATTATTATTAACTGTAATTTGGTGTACATATGTTATACCATGTGAATCTTTTAAAATATTTTTTGATATTCTACAGATTACAGTACTTAATGTTAAAGACATATTATTGCGGGAATTCCTTCAGTATTCCTCGGGCATGTTATGTTTTTTATTTTTGTTAATAAAATAAAATGTGTAAAAATGTAGTTTGTGGTAATGTTCGGAATATGAAAAACCGTAAATAACTGGTGGAAAAACCCACATTTCTGAACCACCTCTTCCCAACTGTAAATTCCTTAAAATGGCGGCTGTCAGTGTTATTTAAAAGATTTTTTGACACGTTGGAGCCCTTAATTACTTTCAAGTGAAAATTTTTTAAAATGGGCCAAAAATTTCAATACGATGAAAGTGGAGGGACATTTTTCTATTTCTTATTATCATTTCTAGCTTTAATTTTAATACCAGCAACATTTTATTATTGGCCACGAAAGAAGAAGAGAGGTAAGAAAATATTTTTTCTAACGGTACGAGACATTTTACTGTAGTTTGATAAAATAATACTTTCGTGCATTTATCGGAGTTTTTCTTAAAGTGGTTTACAGTCCCCATTCAAGAGATTTTTTTAACATAATCATTATTTTGAAACAGATTTAGGTTAAGTTTGGATGTGTTGAATTTGGTTATTTTAAACAACACGTCAGCCATATGTTCATGACTATAAATTCAGCCATCGTACGAAACGACTAGAAAATTCTATATATGGTATTCTATAGCTGGTAATAAATTTTTGCTTGCAGATCCCCAAGAAGAAAGTAAAGAATGCAAATGTCCGGGATGTATCACAAAAAGAGAATATTTAAAAAATGCCAAGCCCTGGAAAGGGCCAAAGAACTTTCTGATAAAGTTAGTCATAATAGCCGGTTGGGTAATTTTAATTCTACTCGCCTACAAAGTCTCACAGTTCGATTACGAAATGGCTAATTTCGATCCATATGAAATACTAGGAATTCCCGTAGGTGCTAGCAACAGTGAAATTAAGAAGGCTTACAGAAAGCTCTCGCTTATTCTGCATCCTGATAAGGACACAGGAAATGAAAAGGAGTTTATGAAATTATCGAAAGCCTATCAAGTAATGATCTTAAAACATATATTAATAGTTTATGTGTAATATATCATGGTTTTAGGCTTTAACGGATGAAGAAGCGAGGAGAAACTGGGAGAAATACGGCAATCCAGATGGTCCCGGTGCCATGAGTTTCGGTATAGCTTTGCCGTCCTGGATTGTAGAAAAAGAAAACAGCGTTTGGGTGCTTGGTTTGTATGCTCTTGTCTTTATGGTCGCCCTTCCCATTGTGGTAAGTAAACATAGTTAGTTATTTATTTGAAATATTTGTCCAATTGTGTTTCATTCTCAGGTTGGTACTTGGTGGTATAGAAGTATCAAATTCACTAGCGATCAGGTGCTTTTAGAGACGACGCAGCTTTATTACTATTTCTTCCACAAGACTTCTAACATGACCCTGAAGAGGGTCATAATGATCTTAGGTGCCAGTCTCGAATTCGACAAAAAGCATAACTCCGAAATAGTGGAGCAGCAGTCCGATAACGTCGAATTTCCGCAAGTAAGATATTATTTAAAAAAAGGTCAATTTTCTTTTGTAACCTATTTGTTTGTAGCTGATCAAAAAGTTGCCAAACCTCAACGAGAAGAACAAGGAGTTCCCCTTGGGCTGCATGTACAGTATTAAAGCTCGTGCAATAATTCATGCACATTTGAGCAGGATTCCCCTTAATCCCGAAACGTTGGAGCAGAACCGGAGGTACATTATTGGAAAGTGTCCGTTCTTGATTCACGAACAGGTCAACTGCGTGAATCAGATCATCCTGCTGGCATATTCCAGGCGAGGTAAGTAAAACTGCAAATATGATGTTTTTTTTCTTGATGTACTTTATATACCCTGTCATTTTCCCTAATATCAGGCATTCTATGAGTGGACTTGAATTTGGACGGCTTTTTTACTTGTTGATAAACGATTTTATCATACATTGATTTCTTCACAGTCTCCAACCATTGAATCGAAATTACTGATACTTCGTTCAAATTTTATTGTAGTTCCGAGACTGCCCAGCATCGAAACTGTAGAGAATTGCATGAAATTGTGCCCGATGGTGGTCCAGGGCCTGTGGGAGTTCAAGTCGCCCCTGCTGCAGCTGCCTTACATAAACGACGACAACATGAAACATTTCATGTCGAAACGGAGGCAGATCAAGTCCCTGCAGCAATTCGCCCAACTCAAAGGCGAAGAACGTAGGAACTTGTTGAGGAATTTGTCCGATGAGGAGTACGAGAACGTCATGAAGGTGCTCGGGAGGATGCCTTACGTCGATTTCCAGATTCAAGTGGAAGGTAAAGTAGCGGAAACCTGCGGTATTGAGGCGTAATAACTGAATTTTATAGTGATGGACGACGACAACCCGACTGAAGTCACCGCCGGTGCCATCGTGACGGTTACGGTAACCTTAATGAGGCAAGACATGAGCATCCTGTTTGGAGATGAGACCGTTAAGGAGGCTCCGGTGATTGCGGAGAACGGGGTGGAAGAACCCAAGGAAGGTGCGGCAGAACCCGAGATTGAGTCTGTTAAGAGACCCGTGTGGCTTAAACAGAAACGAGGTAAGGCGTAACAACTTTACGACGAAAAGTTTTGTTTTAATACAATTTTTTTGTAGGTGGCGGGAAGAAAACGAAGAAATCCAGCAAGCAAGTCACTAAACCGGTCGTCAACGCGACGAAACCGAAGGCCGAGGAGTCGCCTAACCCGTCTGAGAATAAAAAGGAGAAGGAAAAACAAGAAAAACCCAAAGTGAAGGAAGCAAAGGATGAAGACGAGACGGATAAATCCGATGAAAGCGACGCGGACACCAACGAGAACAATGATAAGTCCTCGGACGAGAGCGTTGTAAATAATAATAAGTTCAATAACGAGGATGACGATCAGGTACCACACGCATTATTTGATAACTCGTCAAGTTATCATTTGTTTATTTTAGGAGTGGGAGAAATTCCGTAAGATCCACGACAGGGAGAAATCGCTGGAAGGAAAGTCGACGTCGTCTCATACCGTTCACTGTCCGCTATTCCCGTACGACAAGCAGGAATACTGGTGGACATACATTTGCGACAGGAAGTCCAGGACGCTCCTCACGGCACCCTATCACGTCACGAGTCTTGTTGAAAGGGAAACTATTCATCTGAAGGTAAGTGCACACTAAACGGTGATTTATTTGAATACAGCGGAAAAAAAAATTACAAATGTTTATGTTGAACCTGAACATGACTATTATCCTTGTCGATCTAAAGAACATTTCGTATAAACTGTAATAGCAATGAGTAATATCTATAATTAATGTCACAATAGTCTTGAGGATTAGAAGTTGCCATTGTTACATTTTTTGCATCAAAACTTGTCCAACCATTTGCGTAACACGTTATAATTACATGACACAATAGTCTCGAGGAGTATACGTTACCATTGTTACACTTTTGCATCAAAATCTAGTCACACACATTTGCACATATTACGTCACAATCTTGAGGGGTAAAAGTTACCATTGTTACAATTTTTATACGATGATACGAAATTGCTTTGCTGGTGCTTCCAAGCCTTGCACGTTGAATTTCCCTGGTCAAGAAATTACAGAAAATTCATTAAATTTGTCGTTTTAAATCCTATGAATTTTATTTTTTTAAACAATTCGATCCTATCGAGTTATTCTTTAGAACTCTATCGATTGTCGACATGGGTTCAATATATTTTCAAGTTAACCTTGGTTTGACCTTGTAAATTGAGACGAAGGTCAAATCCAAGGTCACCATTTAATTTGCCCTTCAAAACCCTACAAACATTGCTTGGAAACATTTTTCTCCACAATTCGATCTTGTCAAGTCATTGGGAGAAAAATTACTCCAAATGACCCTCAGGGACCTGCCAGAAAAATATTCTTACCCTTGCTCGGACTTAAAATTTGACTTTCCATCGGCAAATGGGGTGTTAAATACAGGGTGATTCAGAACTTATCCCAAAAAAAAAACTTACAAATACAATTTTGCAAAGAAAAAGCCAAAAAGGGTAGTTCGAAAGTGATTTAAAAGTACACTTCTGCACGGCACTGGAAACTGGCCTATCTGACCTCGCACAACGCGACCGGCATGGCGGTAAAGTGTGATAAAAACAGACAAAAACTTGAAACAATTTTGCAAGGAAAGGAATAAATAGAATTTTATAACACCCATTTTATGTCAGCAAATTCAACTCCTTTTGCCGCCATTGTTATTAATTAAAAAAATTAATTTGCGGTTATGATTAATAAAATAATTTGATATACCTGATGTTATAACAACTGTGCAAAATTTTGTCCACCGACGGGTACACACATTTGGCACCGCACCATCTTAATCAATTTCTACGAACTAACACAAATGTTGTCCTATTTCACCATAATACAAAATGTTGCTTCACCATAAATTAAAACGATACCCATCAACTCGGAGTTGCTATACATGCAAGCCATTTTTGACACTAACTACATACTAAAAAACTATTGTAAACACTATCGCAACGACGATTGTAAAATCGGATTTCAGTACTCGGAGTGGCTGAGACCATGTGGCTGTCCACATACAGGGTCGGAAAGTCCCCATGGTTCATCGGCCGTTACGTGAGAGCGATAAAGAAAGTCATAGAAATCTGTGCGATAGAGAAATCCCACAAATAAGATCCACTTCTTATTTGTGGAAGGGCGAAATGGGCGGTGACTATGAGACGCCTTCATTATAGCCATCCTTCTCTATCGCACGGACTTCTATGACTTGCTTTATCACTCTCACGTAACGGCCGATGAACCATGGAGACTTTCCGACCCTGTATACTATGAATGACGCTAAAGACTACAGTTGTCCAGCGATGTAATGCTTAAAAATACTATAACTTCAATATTTTTTCTTCATAAACTAAGGATTTTACAAAAAATTTTTTTACGATATTAACTCCATTTCTCATGCCGCATCTTTTCCCGAATTTTTTTGGATAAGTTGTAAATCACCCTGTATACATTTTCAAGGGGACCTTGAAAATTGAGTTGAAGGTCAAATCCGAGGTCACCATCTAATTTGTCGTTAAAAATCCTAGTAGTTTTGCTTGAAATACTGAATTTTGTTTCAGTTCACGGCGCCCAATTGGCCCGGAGTGTACACTTTTACAGTCTGTCTACGATCGGATTCCTACATAGGATTCGATCAACAAAAAGACATAAAGTTGGACGTCAAGGAGGCGCCCGCCGAGATCACGGAACACCCGCAGTGGGAATTCGAGGATTCAGAGGAAGAAGGCCCGGCGGAGAATAACGATCACGAATCCGAGTACACGACCGATGAAGACCTGCCGGAAGACTAAACTTTTGGTCACGTGTGAGAATCTATACTTATTTATTTAGTTTATTATTCGTTTTAACACTGAATCTACCAAAAAAATGATTCTCGACTTTACGAGAAGTGATTTTTTTTTAAATATATTATCGGGAATATTTATTTTGTAATTTACATTTTGTTTCTGGTAATCTTTAAATGTAAGAGTGAGAGCGGTTTTGCATTTGAATTATTATTGAATTTAGTAAAATAATTTTCTGTATGGTGCAAAAATTTTTTAGTTTTTTTTTCGAGTAATTATTTCTAAAGTCGGTAACCCTTAAGTGTAAGCGTAAACGAAAAAGATAATTTTCTCTTTGCTAATAATCAGGATTTGTGCATAAGTTTCTGGATAGGCATGACGAGAAGGGTTTTTGGGATATATTTGATGTAATTTATATTTGTATGAAAAAATAAATTCTTCAAATAAATTTGGTTTTTTATTGGCTGCCTTCTTTTTGAGAACCTAAAATACAGAGTGTGACTGAAATATTTGGCGAAACTCTAGACTCCAATGCTAAAATAGCAGACGGTGACTTATTCTCAATGTATAGACCCCTGCGACAGGTGAGGTGTAAGGAGAATGCAATTCCATGGGTACATCATATTGGAGGGTCCCGAAAATGATTAAATATAGAAAATGAATCCAATTTGGTAGAAACTAGATTGTTAAAAAATGTATTCACTTTGGTACTAAGTAGGTACTTTTTAAATAATACAGAGCCTTCTTAATGATTCGTTTACAATGAACAATGACAAACTGTTACATCTACACGAGATATTGCAATTGCTGATTGGTTGAATAAAATCTTGTCGAAAATTGCACCAATCACAAACCGGTGAAACAGAATGTCGTGTTTTAATTTTAATGTTATCTTGATCATATTGATTTAATTTTACCATTTTTACATCGCTGGGCTACTGTAGCCTCTAGTGTCATTTGTGTTGAGCAATGCACTCTCGCTCCACATGGGCCCAGGCGATTCCAAATACTGACATCCGATTTTAGTAGTAACGTTTTTGCGATAGTGTTTACATTAGTTTTCAAATGTCAAAAATGGCTTACATGTATAGTAATTGGGAGTTGATTGACATCGTTTTAATTTATGATGAAGCAAGATAACATTTGTGTTATGGTGAAGCCAACATTTGTGTTAGTCCGTAGAAATTGGGTAAGACGGGCCCAAATGTATTAACATATCAGTGGACAAAATTTTGAACAGTTGCTGTAACATATCAGGTACGTTAAATTATTTTATTAATTAAAACCACAAATTAATTTTATTAATTAATAACAATAGCGGTAATCTGTTGAATTTGCTGATATAAAATAAGTGTTATACAGGGTGTGTAGCGGTGAAGGCCCATTAGAATTATTTCAGAGACTACTTCGATTTGAATTTTGAAAATTTGGGATACCGGGTTTTCGAGCATACTCTTCTCAACTAAAATAATGGCGTCCGCGTACCACTTCCGGTTATACTGAAAGTCGCCATCAACTTGCTTATTTTAAATGGAACATCCTATATATTATTGCAATTTTGGTTTCTACGTGTTATTTTGGGTGGACTTTTATGAAATATTCCTTTTTCTAAAATTAATCATTTTCGAAATATTAAAATCTACATCTTTTAATATTTTTTTTATTTTCTTAGATATTGGGAGGAAAAACACGAAAATACAAGTTTCTAATCAATAAATAGTTTTTATTCATTTACCGATAGAAACAGACAAAATATAGAATAAAAGAATGATAAATATCATTAAATATAAAAGATTAATAGTTCCTTAACAAAACCTACCATACTAATGCAGCATCTGTAAGCATGACAGACATATGTATCTAACTACATATCACATTTTCCAGAATCAGGACATCTAACCATTTCAAAATTCGCCGTAAACAATTCAAAACATTCAAAAACATATCGCGACTTAATCGTTTTACTATAAATTTGTTTTTTCAGAAGCAAATTTATACCAACATCCCGTATATTGTAAATTGAAAACATATGATGTGTTTTGGCACTAATTTATAATAACACATGTTGCAATCAAACAAGGCATAAGCTAAACTTTATCTGGTAAAAGAACTTTTCGAAATAGGAAAGTTCTGTAAGCTAGAAAATGCTTCGTTTTTGAGATACAGGGTGATCAAGTTGAAATTTCTGAAAATGGCTTATTGTTTAATTGAAAACCCCTAAAGATAAACGAAAATTAGGGGGCAGAGGTGAAATTTTTCTCCAACTTTCTTGGCCTGACAGTTTTTCACTTTTTGCGGGGTAAAGCGACTGGAATTTTGAAAAAATCGATTTTTGAATAAAGTTGCAGTTTTTTTTTGAGGGGGAGCGTACCAGACGCAAAGTGCTGAAGGAATGCTTATTGTAACTCGTGAGAACACGCGCGATAGCTGTTATAAATAGAAGTCAGAATCTCGGATCGAGCTGAATAGTGGATGAAAAAAAATAACAATATAGAAGGCCAATTATATAGTGCAGGCATCGCTGACTGAAGGAATATTTGTAACGAATTTCTTATGCTGAATGGCAATAAAAATTTTAATACTGTTTTTCTAGAAACCACTTTTTTAAGTGACTGGAAACTTAACTCGTAAAGTTTTCAATGACATGAAATTTTGTAGAGGTTCACAATAATATAATTCAAGAAACATCGTAGAGGTTTTTCAATTGATTAACAATTATTAAAAATTGAATTAACATTTTTTTATTTCCCTACGATGTTCCCTAGCTCTTAGTGTACAGAGTGTTCCTAAATAATTGTCACAAAGGAAAACTGTAAATTCTTGAAAATGCAAACATTATTTTGCTCTTCCATTTTTCTCTCCGGGCTTTCGTTTTTTTTTAGTTTTTTGCCAATGTCTTAGGAACCGTTTGAACTACAGGACTGAGTTTTTGTACATGCATTACCACTATTAATAGTTACTTTTTCGCATCCTTCTCGAATTCACTGGACGTGACGGTGGTGGAGATTTTAAGGTATCGTAAGGGTTTTTCACCCTTAACTTTTACGCCACTGGAAAAAATTGACATTTGACAGCAAATATTCTGAAGCGCCAATGAATTTTACACAAAAAGAGGTTCATTGCTCTAACCGTTTTCAAGAAAAATGACTTTTTATGAACAAAAGCAAAAATTTGCTAACGTTTCGAAAATCTTTTGTAATTCAAAAAATAGGTAGTAATAATTAACAATTTTTAACGAAATTTAACAACAGTTTTTGTAGATTTTAATCGCTAAAGTGATAAAAAATTATTTTTAAGTTTTTTTAAGTTAAAATCCTATCTGTTGTTAAATTTTGTTAAAATTGTTAATTATTACTACCTATTTTTTGAATTATAAAATATTTTCAAAATGTTAGCAAAATATTTGTTTCTGTTCATAGTAATTTTTCCTGAAAACGGTTGACTTTAGAGCAATGAACCAAGAGAACTCTTTTTGTCTAAAATTCATTGGCGCTTTAGAATTTGCTGTCAAATCTAAATTTTTCCAGTGGCGTAAAAGTTATGATACCTTAAAATCTCCACCACGTCCAATGAATTCGAGAAGGATGCGAAAAAGTAGCTATTAATTGTGGTAATGTTTGTACAAAAGCTCAGTAGTTCAAACGGTTCCTAAGACTGGCAAAAAACTAAACAAAAAATTGACACCGTGTATCTCGAAAAGGAAAGCCCGGAGAGAAAAATGGAAGAGGAAAATATGTTTCTATTTTCAAGACCAATTTACAGTTCTACGTTGCGACACTTATTTAGGAACACCCTGTATATCAGAAAATTTTTGTTTGTTCCCAGACTATTCGTTAATAAGAAACTGTTTTTTCCAACTTTTGGAGTGGCGTTACCCCCTAAGTCCAGAACTTTAAAATTTAGACTTTTTTACACAAAAATTTTTAAACTTTTTTTATTTAAATTTGCCAATTTTCAAATATAAATGATTTAAAGTTTGTTAGTGGTTTAGACGAGATGAATAAAACTTGATCACATTATTTTTTATTACGCACGAGTGCTGGCATTTGTTTTTCGTTTTCGTGTAAAAAAATATCACAAATTTTAAGGTTCTCTTTTTAAATATGGGACAAAAAGTGCAACGTGTGGGGCAAAATTTGTCAAGGCACTCTCGTTTTACCCACATTTTAAACTTGATCACTCTGTAAGTTTCGAAGAAAAGTTGAAATAAACGATTAATTACCCTCATTCAGTGACGCAGCTGTACAAAGTGAAATAAACGAAATATCGAATCGCTGAAATAAATGCAAAAAACTGCGGATAAAAAAATTTCTAGCAATTCCACTCAGGTAGACGCCCTGAAATCCATTAAAATTACGAATATATACATAAAAACAGTAACAACACATCATGCTTACGTCGCATACAAAAAATAAAACTCCTCATACAGCACTAGCGTAAACAATTTCTACTATATTATAATGTACGTACAATTCATATGATACAGCGTTAAAATTACAACATTCCTAAGTCCTTCTCTTGGGCTTCAGATGCGTTCTGGCCTTCCCCGACGAAGAACCCGACCCAATACTGAACATACCTTGTGCCCCCGCCTGGGCAGCCCCGAACTGCGGAACGCTGGGCGCTCCGAACGGTGCAGGGCCGCTGCTCCCGAATGAAGGCGCCCCGCCACTACCGAAAGCTGGCACGGCCGTATTACCACCGGTGAAGTTAAAAGTGGGTTTGGGAACCTCGCCCGGGGCCCCCGCACCGAACGAAAACACACCCGGGGGCTTAGGCGGGGACGTAGCCCCGAAACTAAACACGGCATTCTGCGTATTTGGGGGATTCGTCGGTCCGAAACTCGACGCTTGCGGCTGGGCAGCGCCGAAACTATTACTCGTACCAAATGCGTTCGAGGCGGGAGCCCCGAAGGGGTTCGGAGTTGCCTGCGGCTTGGCGAATGCCGAAACTCCCGTACTGGCACCGAATCCGGGAGTATTACCAGTATTTCCAAAACCAGGAGTCGTGGTAGACGGGTTGAAAGGCGACACAGCGTTGTTTCCGAACGCCGGAGGAGCTGATGAAGCGTTGAACACAGAATTTTTATCTACGGCATTGAATCCGGTACTCGCAGTACCAAAACTGGGGGTGGTCGTAACACCAAAACTGCTGGGTTGAGTGCTTGTAGTGACGACTCCGAAAGCCGGAGTACCAGATGCCCCGAAAGCGTTACCGGTCCCGAAATTAGTAGGACCCCCAAACGAATTCGAAGCGCCAAAGGCGGGAGGCGCAGCGTTTCCAAATCCAGTACTAGCCGTTGTGGTCGTTCCGAATGAATTACTGCTGCCGAAAGAACTTGCTGTTGTTTTCGCGCCAAAATTAAACGCGGGAGTGTTACTACTCCCAAACGATGGTGTCGCAGTTGTATTAGTCGAAGTAGCAAAAGGCGAGGTTGTCACTGTTCCAAACATCGGCTTCGACACTGACGTCCCAAAGTTAGACGGCTGTGTATTTACCGGCCCCCCGAAAATATTAGCGTTATTCGAGGGCGGTCCGAAACCCCCACTTTTACTTCCAAAAACTGAAGAACTATTCGCCCCCCCGAAAACAGACGAGGAAGTCGTAGTGGTTGTCGCCCCGAAAGCATTGGCAGACACGAAAGAAACAGTAGTGGTGGGAGCTCCAAAAGTGGCTTGTGTCGTAGCTTGTCCGAACTGAGGAGCATTATTTTTACCGAAAAGCGGAGCGTTTGTTGTGGAAGCCGTTCCAAAAGCTGGCGGGGCACTGGTGGTGACCGCAAAAGGTGAAACCGTTTTGTTCACGTTGAACATGGGCGTAGCATTTGAACCAAAACCAGCATTCGAAGGGGTAGGAGCGCCAAAAGAGCCACTCAATGTCGAGGATGTGGTAACAGTCCCAAAACTGGGTGGCGGTAAGGGCGCCGAGGTATTCAAAAAATTACTAGTCGGAGTACCAAAACTGTTTGACGTTGACGACGGAGCTCCAAAGGTGACTGCAGAGGTTGTAGTTGCTGGTACCCCAAAGCCAGACGGAACAGAGGTAGGTTTCGAAGCTCCGAATGAGAAAAATGGTGCTTTCGAAGGACCAAATGCGGGAACAGAAGCAGCAGCAGGAGTGGACGTGTTTGTTCCGAAAGCTGGTACAGAAGTTGTAGTACTAGCAACACCAAATGTATTACTATGCGTGAGGGGAAACCCTGCCGAGACAACAGTTTTATTTTCACTACTAGCAGCCCCAAATGTAAAAGTCGGCGTGGCAGAGGTAGTTACCACTGCACCTAACGAAGACGAGGTAGTGGTGGTACCAAACGAGAGCCCCAAAGCAGAACTAGTAGCGGTTGTTGGGACTACAGCTTTCGCACCGAAACTAAATGCTTCTGGTTTAGTATTTTGCGTATTTGACGATGGAACAACGGCGCTTGCAAAATTAGAACTACTTTT
The DNA here is from genome assembly GCF_000390285.2 of Anoplophora glabripennis. Taxonomy (NCBI): domain Eukaryota; kingdom Metazoa; phylum Arthropoda; class Insecta; order Coleoptera; family Cerambycidae; genus Anoplophora; species Anoplophora glabripennis. Next base: position 28,778 of record NW_019416857.1, read on the forward strand.
ACTTGCGGTTGGCTGAGGATTACTGCCGAAAGAAAACGTAGGAGCACTGCTAATAGTCGCAGTAGCAGAAGTACTGACAGGTTTTGATAAATCGAATTTAAAACCGCCTTTCTTGGGGGGACTCGTCGTGCTTGGAGCATTACCTGTCAAAGTCGTAGATGAAAAAATTAACTGAGCAGCTGGAGTCGAATTAGAAGTCGTGCTTAGCACCGGAGGGGCAGTTGTTGGGGGTTTAAATTGGAAATTGGGGATCGAGAAGCCGGTTTTAGGAGCCTCCGCCACAATGGAAGAAGTCGATGACTCTTTAGAAACTATAGAAGTGGCACTGCTCGAGTTACTTCCGCTGCCAAACGTGATAACGGGTAAAGCGTTCTCTGTGTCGCCTGAAGTCAACTGTAAACCGACCGGTGACGAAGGTGGTGCCGGCGTTTCCCGACTGGTCTTACTCGAAGACCCAAAAGTCAGTTTAGTTTCGCTGGCAGACGTCTCAGGGATTGCAACCGAAGTAGCAGGAAAACTCAGAACGGAGGTAGAACTTAAATTTGTTTCGGAAGTGCTCTCAGGGACGCTGAAGTGCACGTGTTTACTCGATTTCGTCGGCGATGACTTCTTAGGGGAAGCTAGGATCGACACTAGCGATTTCTCAGTGGATTTGAGAACTTCCGGAGGTGCCGAGTCGGGAACGTCTGGATTCTCTGCTTGAGAGTTTAATACGGTTGCGTAATCCGGTTTCGGCAACAACACAGGTTCTTTACCCGTCAAACTACCCATAAGGGCAGCCAGTCTGTTCTTTCTTATCCTTTCTAGGGGAGCGTCATCGAATATCTTTAAGGGGCTCTTCTTTTTACCGACGGATTCGTCACTGACTTCAGTTTTACCTTGGTCCTCTGCAGGCGGCTTAGTTTGTTCTGTGTTTTCAACAGTCTCGGTGGTCGCTGTCTGTGTTTCTACGTTTATTAGTTTGACTTGCTTGGATTCCTTCGGATTATCCGTCAGTGTACCTGAGAAAAAGTTTAAATATAGAATGGACATTTTCAAGTACAGATGATACTGCGGGAAGCAACTACTCCAAGAACAAATGCCCTAGCATGAAATTAGTAATACTTAGATAAATCGTTAGGATCATTCGTCATGACAATGAACATTAGAATTTAATCTCACGTTTGAATGAAATGAACCCAAGGCAGAAAACTGAAGAACCTAGTGGCGGCTTGTTAGAGGAGGCTGGGGAGTTTAAGCCTCCTCTGCAGTTTTTGATAGTATTGCAAAAGTTTTGTTTTTGTTTTTTTATTTTACATCATATAATTAATATTATTTAAGAAATCTATTTTCATATGCAACTCATTAGGTACCTACTAAAGGAGATCTCAAGTACGTAAATATACGATTTTTAAATGTTCACTATTTTTCGCACCCTCCGAATTTGCATTATAGTCGCTGGCAGCTAACTTTCTCAAGCTTCCAGCCATTACCAGTGTTCTATATGCTGCGTCACCTTGAAGGGATGCCACGATATCTACATTCAAGCTGCTTTAACCAGTCGAGGCTTGTTGCCACCTTCCATCTCTTTTTAACAAGAGAATCTTTCAATATAGTCCTTCTCTACCACCTTGATGATCGCAGTTGTATGTTGCAATGTTGTATTTCATAATAAAAATATTGGTCGTCTGTGAGTACTCGCGTTTTTGTTTTTAACTGGTGTTTATGTTAAGTTTTTATTAAGAATTTTTGAGAGCCAATCATAATTAATTAGTAAAACAATCATTTACATTTTACTCTGGTATGTACTTAAATTTATTAAAATAAAATGGGCGCAAAAAACGAATATAACCTCAACAACTTCTTTAGTTGCATGGACATTGTAGATTATTTATTATTAAAAGGATTTAGTACTCTCAGTTATGATGAAAAGCTCATAATTAAACAGAAATCGAGACCAACACCTTCTTTGCCGTCTTTGTGAAAAACAAATAGGGGATTTAACAATAATAATTACAGAAAAAACTCTCAGTAAATGCAACTAATGATCAAAACTCTACAACGCCTGCGAGCTTGGGAAAAATGAATTGAAAACAGCACCTTCTTAGATAACAAATTCCGCCAAACTAATGAAGCTTTCGGGCTGAAATTTTTACCACTTATTAAGGGTGCAAAGAGCTTCAAAAATCCCGAATTACAAGCGTCTGCGATAAAAATTGCATTAATTATTAGCAATTGAACTTTGACCATTGTTTAAATAAAGTTTCCCAACTAGTCCCAAGCTGGTTTTTTGATATTTTGTTTATAACACATTTTAGAACAATATTCCGCAGAGAATCTTCTAATAGTATTTTTTTCCTGAAACAGTCTGTTTCATTCTATAATGACTGGACTAATAGAACTGGAATTGATCCTTGATACAAATATTTTTTGTTGGAACTGGACTAGTTGGAACTGATCCATAAAATTCCTTGGATCAGCCATTCCTCAACAGAAAATATAGAACTCTAGGTATTAGTAAAATTCTCATCGACAATATAAAGAGACTTATAACAAAACACAGTAAACTCCCTTCCAGTGTGATTGATATTGGGATAAATGACGAATGATCCTTTGATTTAATTAAATCTATGAATGTTCACTGCTATTCAATGCCTCCAAATGGTTAAACTGACAGAGAGCGATCTGCTATTTCATGGGTACTGATTGTTCGCCGCAATATTAATATAAAAATTGTTTTGCCTAATAGCGACATACGTCTCGCTTTCATAGCATGTGCAGAACAACAGGTCACTATCTGCCAGTTTAGCTATTTGAAGATTTAGAATTTGCAATCTGTTCAGTCCCTGTGGAGATTCGAGCTAGAAAAGTTCCACAGTATTATCTTTTTATCCAAACTTTGACTTCTTTGAGGAACAAACATTTTCAGTTTTTGGTAAATCATTAATAGTCAACAGAGAAAATATTCAAAGAATAAGAAAAACATATAAAAAGTGATACAAAACTTTGACGTCTTTGAGGAATCTAAGGATTAACGAATTTTGATTCGTTTTTTCTTTGTGATTAAAAAGGACTTCATCACCGCATTTGAGAGAAAATTAAAATCTCGATAATTCCTTCCGCCCTAAGTTACATCTCATCTATTATCAAGTACAATTTAATTACTTACTGATGCTTATCGATTTGCGCTTTGGTTCAAGTGATTCTGCTTTCTTGAATGAAAAATCGGTAGAAGAACAAGACGCCGCATACTCGTCATACATGCAAACTCTCTTTGAAGTTGGCTTACTAGGACTCGGAGATTTATCCAAAGGAGAATCGTCGCGCAGCCTTTTATTAGAATCTCCATTGTTCATCGTCCTTAACCTTTTCCCGCTGTCCTCATTCAAATCATATTCCTTAAAGAATTATGTTTCAGTATAATTAATAAATAAATCATACCAAATTCTTACCTCGTTGGCATGTATTCTCTTCCTTGAAATCTCTTTTAAAGCATCTAATACACTTCTGGTGCTACTAGATTGATGGCTGGGAGAAAAAGGGCTTGCCCTAAACGTCGCTGAACTTGGTTTGACTATCCCCTCCAACAATTTCCGGTTGTATTCCTGAGAATGGTGCCTTGAGTACTCTAAAACAACAAAAAATAAGCAGTCTTATTCAACTACTATGAATTTACAATACCTGGTGAAGCTATCCTGATAGTAACTCTCTTAGGTCTCTGATCTAGTGTTGGTAATTTTTTCTTAAACAGATGAACCACGGGAAATAATCCCGGACTACCATACTTAGCTTGATGTGTCGGTGGTCTCGAATGTTCCCTTTCACGCTCCGTTTCTTCATTATACTGTACGATACGGCCTGCCAAACCCGGGCTCTTGGTGTCTTCGTAAGTACTGACGTTAACATTATACTTTGTAGATGCTAACAAGGGACCTGTGGTGACGACCCTTGTGAGGTCCCTCCTATTCTGTCTGGGAGGCGTTGCTATTTCCGATAGAGAATATCTGTCATAAAAAAACATAAAATACCTTATTTTGTTTATTACACTAATTGTAAAAGTATACAAAGCAAGAGAATAAATTAAATAATTACCTTCTGGGGCTTAATACATTGTGTTTTGGCGGAGTGGCAAAAATGCTTTCTCGCTTGACTAATGGTGTAGAGGTTATCTTAGGCTGAAGGAAACTTCTGGATATCCCATTAGCAGTCTCATTTATGTTAGTATATAAATCCTTGTTATTTGAACGTGGAGAATTATTAATATTTGTTGCATTAAACATTTTTTTCTCTGGCTAATGATATATACAACTTGCTCTAACCTTAAAAAATTATACTTCCTTAGTTTCTTGCTGTTTCGATTCTTTAAAGTTAGTGTATTCTGACAGTTGTAAATTGTAGTTTAAATTGCTTTAAAAACGCACGGCACTTAAAAATTATTTGGAACAAGCAAAATTATATACTACAATAATTTTCCACCACAACACGCCATTTCGAAATATTTGACTTTTTAACGACTTTGCCGATATAAAAAAGAGCATTCGTATCGACGTAAGCGTATTCGCTTCGCTATGGTTGCATGTCGATTTCAAGCGAATTTTGGCGTTTTTCTTGATTTCGCCATCACTTTTCAATGGCTTGGGTACCCTAGAGGAACTCGGAACTGTTCCATAGCATGTTAGAGTAGGCTCCACGTCTTGGAGTGACTACCCCTTTGTAACCCCAAAATATAAATGAGGTGTTTCGAAACAAAATTAGTAAATACTAAGTTCTATTACATATATCTTATCTATGATATTGAAACAAAATGGAAAATAAAGGTGTTGTGGATAGTAAAATCACTAATAGATGGTTATCTATAGTTGACTCTCATAATTTCAAGAGCTATCTAGGGGAGGGTCGTCTCCGCGTTTGACGCCGTGGAGCGTGATGATCTTGAAAATAAAATAGTGTATATTGATGATTCCTAACAACGATACTGCTGGAATTGTGGAGGCTCGATTTCACACACTGCTCTATTTAACCTTACATTATCAAGAAACCGCCGCCATTATTCTATGGCTAGAAATTGGCCTCAATGATTTGGGATCGAGGGGGATTATCCCTCTTTATCCTGCCTCATCTCGTGTAGGCCTGGACAGCCTTCGTAGGTGGGCCCCATCCGTCGTCTACCCCGACCGCAAATGCGGCCGGTGTAGGCGCTTTGTGGGACCTCCTTTTGTCCTGGCTGGGCCCCGCCGGCTAGGGCCCTTTCTTCTGGCGCTCTTCTTGCTTCGCCGGCTCGTCTGTGTAAACCCCGGGGGTAGTGTCATGTTTATGTGTGGTATGGTTGGGTAGGGTAGTGCGGCTATGCAGCCTGGGATGCGCTTTGCTAAGG